>NW_006291231.1:2827168-2846441 GCF_000327345.1 Myotis davidii
TTACTATGGATAATGATTACAGTTAATGAATACCGCCACATGCCAAAAGAATTTCATAGGTCAACACATCAAAGGAATCATTTTGACATTATTACATTTATAAACAAAAGTAAAATGCTATACAGTCAGACTTTCATTTTTTCAGTGTAAACATAATATATTCAAATCAAATGTTGCATCTTTAAGTGATTTTAAAGCATTTTTAAATGACAAGCAGTGGATACATTTAATATTTTCTTTTATCTGGGCTAAATGCTGTTCATATTCTGGATGTATTTTAACTTTAACAGTAACAAGTAATAAGGACCTCAAGAGCCTGTTTAATCTCCTTTGACCCAAAGATAAAGGGCTTGAGAAAGTTGAATTCATGATTTTTCATGATCCATGGGAAACCAAGGATAGCAGTTGAGCAGTTTCATCATCTTTAAAAGCAAGATATATCCACAGAAGCTATTCTGTAAGAGTAATTTAGAGACTTTTGTTAGGTCCATTTATTCTTTTGGGTTATTAAGAAATCAATTTGTAAGTAGCCTCTGTAGTGTAATAAAATTTTCTTTTACAACATTTTGTTAAATGTCAACATTTATATTAGTCTTCATCATTATCTTTTTCTTTCAGTATAAAAACTGTCAGATAATTATCATGAAGCTCAATTTCACTCTTAGAGCACAAGTTTAAAAACAAACAAACAGTGATACCATGACAGTAATACTTAGAAATAGGTTATTTTCTGGCTCTTTCTGTAATGCTAAGATGTTTAAATCCTGGCTATAACTCCTTAGCATTCTACAAATTTGTATATTACAAATTATAATAAACATGTGCTAAATATCAAGGGAATTACATGGAATACTTAACCATTTCACAATCAAAATTAAAATTGTACACATGAAATTAAAGCTATTAATGATGTAGATTTGATAAACAATATTGAACTTATGTTTAGTGTTACTGGTAATTCCTTAACTTGCATTAGTGCCCTTTCCTAGAAATCTACTTAGGCCTATCCTCAGCATCAGGACATAAATCTTTCATAACTGTTTCCTCATTCCCAAATCCACATTTTTTCCCCTTTCATAATAGCATTAACTTCTATTTTTGAAATTTAGTCCTCATTTATACTTTAATATTTATAGTTGATTTTTGGCTTATATTCTGTTATGATCCTGTATGTTGACTTTATAAATCATACTCATTATTTTATTACTTTCTATCAGTGTTTTCCTCAGTGGCCATTTTTGTTCATTTGATCCATTACAATGATGTTGTATTGCTTCCACTGCTATAGCAGTATTTTGCACTCATGTATCAATTTCATTGTGTTTGCTTTCTAGTTTTCAGGAATTTCTCATCATTTCTAGCCCATTTATGGCTATTTTTTTTCCTTTGTCAATTTGTTTATGTTTTAATCCTCTTAAAATACTTTTCCTTAGATTTTAGTTGTTGAGTACACCATTGTGATACAAATTTGCCACAAACAATTTGAAACATATTAGAGCCTAATCCTAGCTAATAAAAGGGTAATATGCAAATTAACCATCACTCCGCTACAAAAGACGGCGGCACCCATAGCCACAAAGATGGAGGCACCTGCTGGAGCCACAGAGCCCATGGAGGGGGCTGGAGGCTTGCCTTCCAAGCCTCCCACATGCCCAGGCCGGCTGCCAAGGGAGACATTTGGGGAGTGCAGTGGGGTGACATGGGGGAGTGAGTGAGATTCCTGGTCTTGGGGGGTTCCAAATCTACCATTGGTTCCTTTTCACTGCTGATTTTCCTCCTCGCAGGTATCCTCCATGGAAAAGCCATTCCATGTAAATATGTCATGTCCTAATGGGTGAATCCTAAACCGAATGAGTGTCACACCTGGGCAACCTAACTCCTGTTAGAAAAAGGACCCGGGAGGAGGGATTTAGGAATCAGGAAGCCATCGTGACCTGATCAGTCTCCAGAACTGCTGTCAAACACAGGCAGTCTGAGACCCTCCCAAACACCACCTGAGCTAAACCTGAGAACCAAGGTATTTTCAAGGCCCAAAGTTGACGGGGATAAGGGGGCAAGGGAGCAAAGCAAGCAGAACAGACAACTCAACCAAAGATGCAGGAGCGTAAGATAACGCAGAGAAATGTCTTGGCCACCGATGCCCTCCCGCAAACGTGGTGCTCATACCCAGCTGGGGGGAGGGGGTGTGTATGTGCAGAATTTAAGGCCACCGGCAGGAGGGAAAGTCGAGGCATGCCTAAGGATTTTTTGTACATGTCCCACAGTCGAGAAGCAGAGTCAGAATCAAGAAGCAAAGTCTTACCTCAGTGCTGGGGTGTTTAAAAATATCTAAAAATAGCAGTCCCATCACGGAGTCCACCACCATGTTTGCCCTGTGCCCTATAACTTCCAAGCGGCGACAGCAGCTCTGGAGAGGGAAAAACTGTAGCACTTCCTGTGTCTGAAGTGCTAGCATCGCAAACCTTGGCCTATCTCCAGCGCTGCAGAGAAAGGCTGAGAGCGGAGAGGTGGGTACGGTGGCTCCAGTGGTCCAAATCCTGTCGTTGTCTCACTTTACCTAGCCTCAGCACCCTCCAGGGCAGCCTCAGTGCCAGTGCAGAGGAGGCTTTGGAAAGGGTGGTGGTGAGGAGAATGCTTCTGACTCTGGATACCCAGTGAAACTTCTGTCAAGAGCCTTTCTAGGGCTGGCAGGAAAACGCAGCAATGAGTGAAGAATAATGTCTCAAAATGAAGAGGTTGTTGTGTTGTTGTTGTTTTTCCTCATCACCAAAATGTGAATATTACCTAACCCACAGACTTTGCAAGAATTAATTGAAATAAAATTCCAGAAATTGTATAATGGCCAGGTTGAAGTGGATAGGTTGGTTGAGTGTGAGCATGGTCCTGTCCCAGAAAAGGTTGCAGGCTCGATTCTAGGTCAGGGCACAACCTGGCACATTCTTGGGTTTCAAGTTGCATCCCTGGTTGGGGCTCCTAAGGAAGGCAACTGAAGGGATGTTTCTTACATTGATGTTTCTCTCTCTATATCCCTCTCCCTTCTACTCTCTCTAAAAATCAATGGAAAAATGAACTAATGCAATATCTGCAAATGTGGATAATATAAAAAAAAAAAGTGGGGAAGCCCTAACTGGTTTGGTTCAGCGGATAGAGCATCGGCCTGCGGACTGAAGGGTCCCAGGTCTGATTCTGGTCAAGGACATGTACTTTGGTTGTGGGCACATCCCCAGTTGGGGGTGTGCAAGAGGCAGCTGATCAATGTTTCTCTCTCATTGATGTTCCTAACTCTCTATCCCTCTCCCTTCCTCTCCATTAAAAAAAAAAGCAGGGTGAAAGAAGTTGAATATGTACTGTATAATTTAACTTTTTAGGGGCATATATGTTATCTATACTAATAAAAGGCTAATATGCTAATTTGACTGGACATCCATCCGGACGTCCTTCTGGACAAAGCCATGGTGGTGGGGGCTGAGGCAGATGCCATTATGGGTGATCAGGCTGGCAGGGGAGGACACTTAGGGGTGACCAGGCTGGCAGGGGAGGGCAGTTAGGGGCGATCAGGCTGGCAGGCAGAGGCAGTTAGGAGTAATCAGGCAGGCAGGGGAGCAGTTAGGGGCAATCCAGCTGGCAGAGGAGCAGTTAGGGGTGATCAGGCGGGCACACAGAGGTGCTTAGAGGTGATCAGGCAGGCAGGCAGAGAGATTAGGGGTGATCAGGCAGAGGTGGTTAGGGGTGATCATGCAGGCAGGGAAGCAGGGGCATCAGGAAGGCATGCAGAGTGGGAGGGTGATCAATCAGGAGCTCCGCGATCGCCCCAAAAAGGGAAGCCCAGGCCACCGACCATCAGCCACAGGGGTGAGCAGGGCCTCCCTCTGTGGGGGCGATCCATCTTGGAGTCCCAGATGGGTGGGCAGGGCCCACCTCTTTGGGGCACAGAGGGAGGTCCAGGCTACCTGGCCAGCAGTGCTATGGCAGGTGAGCATGGCCTCCCTCTGCGGGTGATCGATCACGGGGCTCCCGGACTGTGAGAGGGTGCAGGCCAGGCTGAGGGACCCCTCCCCACTGAGTGCACAGATTTTGTGTATTGGGCCTCTAGTAGTTTTATAATAGGAAATTATTAATCATATATCTATGGACTTATAGGGAGATTGTATTTTTCTGTGTATATAAATCCCTGTATCCTAGTATAGGACTGAATATTATATGCGTGCTAAAATGTGTATTTATGTGTTTGTGCCTCTGTGTGTGTGTGTGAAAGAGGGAGGGAGAGAGAGAGAGAGAGATTATTTACCTAATTGTCACAATTAAACTGACATCCTTGGATGTAACTATTATATTTAAGATATTTATAACTAAATATCTTATATTCAAACTACTTATATAAGCCAATGAAATTAAGAAAAGAAAAAAAATTAAAGGAAAATATAAGAGCATAAAGGAGTATTTCCAAGACACATATCCACTTCAGAATAGACAAGGTAAGCTAATGAAAAAATATAGAAGTAAATATTCCTATGTCTCTCAATATGACCATATGTCTATAAGTTGTACTTTGTTATATTTTTTCAATTCAAGTTTTAAATTTTAAAAACTCATGTTCTCATTCTCAGAATGATCTTCATGGTCAATTTTCTGGAGCTATTTTCCATAGAAAAATAAAAATGTCCAATGAAGTTGTTTAGTTCTGGTATGATAAATAACATGATGTTTTAAACTAGCATTGAAGTATATTTAAAATATCTTAAAAATAATAACGAAGAAAATATATTTTAAAAAAATATCTCTTATAGAAGGCCAAGTTAAAAATGAAAAATTCTCAAAGGCTCATCCCAGTGAGGTTTTTCCATCTAAATAATATAGTGATTGAAGAGGAAAATATAAGAGTGAAGTGATAATAAGTACAGTTGCCACAAGAATCATTTTTTATTGGCTAGACATTGTCATCACTTGATAAAAACTTCATTGATCACTCTCTGGTGATTTTCTCCTTTACTTCCCATGAAAGGAAGAGCAGATGTGAAAAACTGAAGAGCATTTCAGAAGTGAGTCACACAATTCTTAGAAATCCACATATAAAGAAAGCCAGTGTGTTCCTTGGAGACAAATGGTTGGAAGAGTCAGCAACAGTTGGGTGTTACATCAACAGAGTTCTCCAGAGATAAGCCCTTTTTCTGTAAATAGAATACTGAAGGTTGGGCTTATCATTCTGATGCACAGGCTTGAACAGCCCAGAACTATGTATCTGTGGTGTGAGAAAAGCAGAAAGAGCTCCAGACTGTGGCATCTGGACTCTAAAACGTAAAGGATAGAAATCTAAAGAGCTCAGTTCACAACAAAATAGAAAGAGACTAAAATAAGTAAAGTTTAATGTAAAACTTACAATTATATAGATACTAGTGGCCCAGTGCACAAAATTCGTGCACATTAGAAAGGGATTAATTAGAGGAAATATTTTAATATTGCTATTTGCCCTTTCTCTATAATAGAAGTGTCAGAGATGAAAGAAAATTAGTAAAATGTATATGAAAATCTTCCTCCTGTCACTCTGGGGCACACCATGGGGCCCAGAGTCAAGTCACTGCCCACCCACATGCTCCAAAATCACGCGAGACCCAGACCCCGCCCCCCCCAAGCATTGGGCTAGATCCAGACCCAGCCAGTCCCACCCTTGTCAAGTCCTGCCAGGAGGGGGGTGCAGCCTCAGGTCCCCTGGCCCAGCGCCAGGGCAGAGGGCACAGCCTGAGGTCCCCCAGCCCGGGCCAGAGTGGGGGGCATGCCTTGAAGCCCCTGTCAGGCCCCACCAGTTGTGGGACATGGCCTGAGGTCCCCTGTCAAGCCCCCTGGGAAGGGGGTGCAGTCTGAGGCCCCCTGTCAAGCCCCATCAGGTGGGGGGTGTGGCCTCAGGTCCCCTGGCCTGGACAGGGAGGTGTGGTCTGAGGTCCCCCATCAAGCCCTGTTGGGTGGGGGGCATGGCCTCAGGTTCCCTGGCCCGGTGTCGAGGCTAGGGGTGCGGCCTGAGGTCCCCCATCAAGCCCCGCTGGGTGGGGGGCAAAGCCTCAGGTCCCCCGGCCTATTGCCAGGGATGGGGGCACAGCCTGAGGTCCCCTGTCAAACCCTGCTGGGCATGGGGTGCGGCCTGAGATTGCCCGGCCTGGTGCTGGGAGGGGTGCCAGCCTCAGGTCCCTGCTGATTGCTCTTTAAGGCTTGTTACACAAACTCAGCCTCCACTGTAGGCGCAACCATCTCATGTTACAGACACCCCACCTCCACCGTGGGTGCCACCATATTTGTGGTGGAGTGATGGTCAACTTGCATATTCCCTCTTTATTATATAGGATAGAAAAAATCAGAGTCAAAAGACATGTAGGGCTCTTTGAGTCCTACAACCTATGATTTTGACACATAGTTTGTGGGTAGTTTTTATTGCGCGCTAACAGGTGGCGCGGGCCATTTTTGCTAATTTTTTGCACAAATGGCAACGTTCAAACTTGGCCAATGCTGTGGGTGCAGCCATCTTGTGTTATGGAAACCTCCCCGACCCTCCACCTCCGCTGTGGGCACCGCCATCTTTGTGGCAGAGTGATGGTCAATTTGCATTTTCCCACCAGGCCTGGGGAGGTGGGCGTGGCCTGAAGCCCCCTGTATAGGATTTACATTTATTTTGCTTTTCTTCTGTACTTTAGGGCCTACATTAGTTCTATTAATTGAAATTTTTATAATTTCTATTTAGTAAGTTCTTACTAAGTACCAAGCAGGTGCTATGATAAATGTGGAGAACTGGAATGGTCTCTGCTTAGGGCAGCGGTTCTCAACCTGTGGGTCGCGACCCCTTTGGGGGTCGAATGACCCTTTCACAGGGGTCTCCTAAGACCATCAGAAAACACATATATAATTACATATTGTTTTTGTGATTAATCACTATGTTTTAATTATGTTCAATTTGTAAAAATGAAATTGGTGGTCACCACAACATGAGGAACTGTATTAAAGGGTTGTGGCATTAAGAAGGTTGAGAACCACTGGTTAGGGTATTAAATACTCAATTAAAAAATAGACTAATAAATGCCACAATAAGGAAAGCCTGGGTACTGTAGGAGCTGATAGTGGGACTTTCTCCCTGAGTCTTGGAGTAGGGTGAAGTTTGGGAAAGGTTTCTTAGAGGAAGTGATTACTGGATAACTAAATGAAAAAAAAAAAGTTAGCTAGATAGAGAGCAAAGTTGGGAGAGGTAGAAAGAGGAGGAACATTGCTTAAAATAAAGAAAACAACATGTGCAAAGCCTGTGAAACAGAGCAAAGCTGAGAGAAGTTAGCTATGGCTGGACAAAAAGGGTGTGAGACAGGGAAGAGGGGTAGCAAAAGCCAAAGCCATTCAAGGCCAAGTGATAAAGGGCTTCTTGGCCATCCTAAGGTATTTAAAAGATCCTAAGGGAACGGAAAGCCACTGATCCCTTTTAATTAGGGATCATCTTTACTATGTTTGTGATTCTGAAAGATCACTCTGTTTGCTATATGGAAAATGTGCTGGAGAGAAGCAAGCCTGCAGGAAAGGAGAGCTATTAACAAGCTTTAATTGTAATCTATGTAAGATATTATGACATAACTAGAGGATTCATGCACCAGTGGGGTCCCTTAGCCTGGCCTGTGGGGATCGGGCCAAAACAGGCCCGGTGCACGGATTCGTCCAGGGTGTGTCCGGCCCATCTCGCCCAGTCCCGATCTGCTGGACCCCAGCAACAAGCTAACCTAGCAGTCAGAGCATCTTCCCTCTGGTGGTCAGTGCGTGTCATAGCAACTGGTTGAATGGTTGAACAAATGGTCAGACACTTAGCATCTTAGACTTCTATTATATAGGGTGGTGTCTCACACTGGCATTGTGGCAATATGGATGGAACTATTTGGACAGATTAGGACACAGAAGGTAAACCTTGAGAGGATTTGGTAATTAATTATATGTGGGAGGGCTGGACAAAGAAAAATCAGTCAATCATGGTACCTGGATTCCTGACGAGGGCAACAAGGAGAATAGGGATGTAATTCACTAAGTTTGGACTCATTATGTATCATCAAATCAATTTTATAATTTAGTGTTACTATTTATTGGCCTATGTCCTCCATTCTAGAATGAAGGACATTGAGCCTTAGAGAATGTGAGTGACTGACTTGCATGACATCCCTAGTTACTAAGTAGCATGTTACATCTCAATCTAATGTTCAGGTATTTGGGAGGTATGGCATTTTTACCTTCCATCATTTGCATCTCAACTTATCCTAATCATTTAATTCATTCATTCGATTGTCAGTGTATATTCATTGTATTTATAATGGATAAACACTAAGAATTAAAGTCTAGTTCCTGTCTTTAAGGAGCTTGCAGTCTAGATTCCCAATTTTGCAGCAAGTGGATGGCAGAAATGCCCTGGTCATACATACTTATTTTGTGGCAAACATTAAGTTCTAAAGCATTGTCTGAGGAGCAGTGTTTAATTTCACAGTCTTCTTATGTTTTCTTTTTTTTTTAGTTATACCAGAAAAATTTTTTGAAAGGGGAAATGGGTATTGTGGCAGAGTGAGCTGGTTGCCGTTTAATATCTAATCTCCTCCACCAGAATCCCAATGTTTAACTTGGCAGTTGACACACCATTTAAAAACTACATTTCCTAGCCCATCTTGCAGCTAGGTATTGCCATGTGATAAGTTCTGAACAATGAGAAATAAGGAGATCTATCCTGTGGGACTTCTAAGATGCCTCCTTAAAGAAAGGACATACACATTTCTCCACCTTTCCCTATCCTGCCGTGGGAGTGCAGGCGCAGCAGCTGGAGCTTGGGCAGCCAGTTTGGACTATGTAGGTAAGGATGACCCTCCAGTAGCAACACAGCCGTGAGCTGGAAGGCACTTGATGATGATATCACAGAGTTCCCCATGGAAGTCTGGGATTAGAAACATCAAACTTTTATGGGAAAAACATAAGTTTCTATTTGGTTTAATCACATATAATTTTTAAATAAGTATTCAAAAACTATCCCTAAGTTATACTTCCCTAAACAACAAACGAAAGAATCTGCGAATGTTTAGCAACTCTTTTTGAGTTAATTAAACCTCAGGTAAGGAATTGTTCCTGCACTTATTAAAAAGTAACCCCAGGGTAAACACTCTTGTATTTTTGTTATGTAAGTGGAGAACCAGGAGCAATCAGAAAATTCACAGGCTGTGGGGAAAGGTTGCATGATCTTGTCTCCCAGTATACTCAAAAAAGCAAGTTACTTGTGAGATGACATCCTCTTATGTTTGTGCTCTGGGAATACAGCAGCAGTGATGTGGCCCAAGAATACTAAATCCCAGCACACATGTGAAAAAGAAATACAGATCTCCTTCACAGGTCTCTTTCCATATGCTGAAGGTACATCTCTCTTAGTCAAAGACTAGGAAATGATCAGTAGTCCAGTAGTTAGCATTAGTAACCCAGTGATTGATCTGTATACCTTGTCTTATCTGTTCCTTTATCAGCTAATCTATAGAAAATGAATTGGCAAATGTGCCATATAAGTAGCTTTGGCTTTGTTTTGTCATCTTGATTACCGTTCTATTCAGATCCGATCGCTATCCTATATATTTAAAGGCTAATATGCAAATTGAACAGCTGAACGACTGGTCGCTATGACGTGCACTGACCACCAGGGGGCAGACGCTCAACACAAGAGCTTCCCCCTAGTGGTCAGTGCTCTAGAAGCTGTGCTCATGGCTGGTGAGCGCAGAGGTAGTGGTGGGAACCTCTCCCACCTCTGTGGGAGCACTAAGGATGTCTGACTGATGGCTTAGGCCCACTCCCCACGATAGTTGGACATCCCCCTAGGGCTCCCAGACTGTGAGAGCCCCCTCTCCCCCCAAGTGCAAAAATTTTGTGTACCAGGCCTCTAGTTTCTTAATAAGAAGAAAGTTGTGTATAAGGAAAAGACTTAATATTTATTTCAAAAGGTTAATAATTAAGTGCTCATTTTAATAGGTTTATTTGAACTTTTCAAAAATGCTGTACATTTATTTAAACAAAACTTCTTTCCTACATAGAATGAGAGAAGATAATCAAAAGCGTGAGTCCCCCACATTCTGGAATATTTTAACATACCAAATTCAATAATAGAACATGTCAATATATCTACTTTTTGGTACTGAAGATATATGACAAATGATGTTTTCTGCCTTGTTATATATCTTAGTAGAAGAGTGAGCACAAAAATTGATTTATGATTCTATCATAAATCCTTTATCAATTGTGATCACATGTGCATGGCATAAGAATTAACTTTACACTATTTCTGGGAGAAAAATAAATTGTTGATAAAAGAGGTAATCACTCAAAACTCAGGATATCTAACAGGTAATTGATCTGCAGCTTTATCTTCTTTATTCTTATAAGAATAATTGTCCATAAGTGACAAACGTTGCCAACTATTTTTTTCCCTAGACAATATAATTGTGAAATGGCCAATTAGATTCGGAGTTTCAGATCAATATTTTGATAGCTCTTCAAGATGAAGTATTCTTTTGATAGTGGCCAAAATTAAGGGCTACATTAAGAGGAATATTTTCAATAAGTGATTTAGCACTGCAACTAGCACAGTGTATTTAATGATATGTCTATAATACTGCCAGAGCATTAAGTGGAATTCACTAACAAATGCTGTTACAGTTTCACTTCTGCTTTGATGATTTGCTTTACATTAATATAAATGAGGTAAAATTAATACCAGCTTATAGTATAGCAGCCCATTTAATTGGGTCGAACATGTTTCAAATGCTTTTAGTAATGAATTTAGTTTCAATGATAATGAGACCATTTATTATTTTTAATTTTAGAACAAATAATTTTGTGCACACTTTTTAATTTATCAGTTTATTCCGTTAAGATGTAAGACAAAACATCTTAAATATTTAGAAAATCAGTTTTTAGTACAAATATTTATTTTATACAATAAAAAATAAAGTCCTGAGGAAAATGCCATTTATTTTTTAGGAATACTATCTGTAAATAAAAAAAATACCCCATTTTCAGTGTAACTAAGAGTATGTCACTGTATTTATCACTAAATATTCCCACTTGCTTTATATCAGAAAAGTGTATTTTGCTCATTTTTTCCTCACATGTGCTTACCCAGAGACAATTGTATTTACTTTCAATGGAGCCTGTGACTAAACATGAGGAGTCACTTGAAAGAAATTTAATGAAAAAAATAAACTGATGAATAAAATAGAATCAGAGGCATGGTAACATGAAATAGACTGCTGAATCTCAGAGGGAAGGGGTGGGGATTAACCAAAGATCTTACCTATGGACACAGACAAAAGGGTGGTGAAGATCTGGGGCAGGGCAGTCCAGGAGGGGAGGAGGGGGAGAATGGGAGGGAAAAGAGGGGACATCTGTAATAATCTCAACAATAAAAAAATCACTTGGATTGAAATACAAAAAAAAAATCTTTCTAAAAGTTTTTTACTTAAAGAATAAAGCAAAAAAATAAAATGAGAAACAAACCC
Source organism: Myotis davidii (assembly GCF_000327345.1). Classification (NCBI taxonomy): domain Eukaryota; kingdom Metazoa; phylum Chordata; class Mammalia; order Chiroptera; family Vespertilionidae; genus Myotis; species Myotis davidii. The sequence goes on from NW_006291231.1 coordinate 2,838,697, forward strand.
CAAAATCTCCAAGTTAGATATTTTATTTTATTTTTAAACATAATACTGATTTTATTTAACTTCAAAAACATTTCAGCTTTCTAAACATACAAAAAAATAACAAAACGTTGCAAATTGTGTTTAGCACAGAAGGTTCTCGAACTTTTACTGATGCAGTGACTTTCACTTTGTTGACAATGAAGAGTTGTACAGTTTGTTTTAAAACTACCACAAGTTAAAACTTAACTAAGAAAGATCAAAACATTTCTCATGCCAGCTGATCCCCCTTTTTCCACAGTTAGGAATGGCAGGATGCTCTGTCACTATATGCAAAATCAAGACAACCTGAAGCTAAATGGATGCCCACTGCAGTGTCCACAGGTCCAGCCTCCCAGTGCACACCCTGAGCTACGGCCCCTCCACAGGGCATCTTCCCCGCAGCCCAACACCAAGCAGAGCATCAAAAGCTTGTCTTGGTTGTTTGTTCCTTTTACAAACTATAGAGATGTACAGTTGAGAACTCAGGATTTCTAGCCAATCCTATATAATAAAAGGTCAGACCATAAGCAGGATGACCAGAATGAGGGCTTGACCAGTCACTATGAGGTGGGGGGGCGGTGAGGGGAACCGGGTGGCTGGCGGCAGTGGTGGTGGGGCAGGACGAAGGCCTGCAAGGGAAACCGGCTGGCTGGTGGAGGCGGTGGGGCAGGACGAGGGCCTGTGAGGGGAACTGGCTGGCTGGCTGCTGGAGGCGGTGGGGTGGGATGAGGGCCTGCAAGGGAAACCGGCTGGCTGCCTATGGCAGGGTGGGACAAGGGCCTATGAGGGAAACAGGCTGGCTGGAAGCGGCAGCGGTGGCCAGAGACTGGCGAGCGTGCAGAAATGGCCCTAATCGCAGGCTAGGCCTAGGGACCCTGACTGAGCACGATTTTGTGCACTGAGCCTCTAGTAACCAAATAGTTAACACCACCTTACAGATTAAAAAAAAAGAGAGAGAAAATGCCAGAAATATCTTTAAATGCCTTGTCACACCAACAGCAAAGTGCACAGAGTGAGGAGAACATGAGAGCCTTTTCATTTTTAAAATGTTTGGAAATACGTACAACTTTGATACAGTTTCTGGGTGCTCTGGACACCCATGGCCACTTCATGTAAACCACTGATCATTTCTAGAGCACTTTGAGAGACTATATATGATCATGATCCATCTGTGTAATTAATCCTAATGTGGGCAACAGACACCTCTAAAATAAGAGCTGTGTCAATTATGGTGCTCCCCTACACTAAGGTATTCACAAGGAGATAAACAGTTTTTTTTATTCATCCTCCTTCTCTCTTCTTCTTTCTTCTCCTCCTCTTCCTCCTCCTCTTTTTCATCATCCTCCACCTTTTTCTCGGCAACTTTTCCGATACCCTTTGCACCATCAAACTTGCCTTTAGACTTACATAGCCGGCGACATCCTTCTCATATTTCTCCTTCAGCTTTGCAGCCTTATTGTTGTAAAGTTTCTTTTCACTGTCACTTAAATTATTCCACATCTCGCCCAGCTTCTTTGCCTCATCTCCAATAGAGACTCCAGGGTTTGTGGATTTGATCTTGGGGCGGAATTTCAAGCAGAATAGGAAAAATCCAGACGGTGGCCTTTTGGGGGCATTTGGTTCCTTCTTGCCTCCTTTAGCTGCTCCATAATACTTCATTTCCTGATCATAGCATACTTTATATTCCTTTGCCGTCTCATCAAATTTAGATTTCTCTTTTGCTGACATTGTCTTCTACCTCTCAGATCACTTCTTAGAAAATCCTGCAAAATTGACTGGAACTTTCGGGTTTTTCTTCTTATGTTCCTCTCTGCATGTCTGCACTAAGAAGGCATAAGCAGGCATCTTGCCCTTTGGCTTCTTGGGATCACCTGTAGCCATCCTGACTGTGTTGTTCGCTAGCCTGGGCAGCGCAGGGCACAACACAGGGCTCAGTGCTCCCCAGCCTTGTGCTAGCTACCTCCAAGTGAGATATTTTAAAGCAATGGAACAGAAAATAGAAAACATGGCTAAGATGATGAGCAAAAAAAGAATACATACTATTATCATTTAAAGGTTGATAAGAGCAGGTGACAGTGTTTAGTTAAGTTCTGAGAAACAGGTCTATATTGCAGTGGTGAGTCCATGTTCTGATCATGGTTACAGAAGTAGGCAAAGGGTCAGAATGCAAAAAAAGCTCAAATCATTCCTGTGCTTAATTGTCAACATGTTTCTAAATTCCAAAAATCAAAACAAAACCAACCCCCCCCCCCAAAAAAAAAGACAATTAAATTCATATGTTGCTTTTTTTTTTCAGGGGGAGAGGGGAGCTACAATTGGGCAGCTTGGTACAGTTAGACTTGAAGGTGTATGGGAGCTTATTCCTGCTTGTCTATACTTCACTGTTTGCATTTTTATAGACCTGGTACCTAAATGTTGAATAAAAATTGGTGCACATTGATTCTGACACACAATTTTGGAAATAAGAGTGAAGGGAAGCTAGGCTGAGGAGGAATGCAGACAATCGGGAGGCGTGCATTTGCAATCTCATTTTTCTGGCGTAAGGGCCAGATCAGGGTACAGTCCCTAGTGTTTGGTTTGAAGGTATGTTTTATGCAACAAAGAACTGAGAAGCCTGACATCCTCTCAGGAAAGAAGGAAAATGTGTGATACAGATAACAGGCAGATTCCACATAGAAGGCTTCTCTCTGCCTTCCTAGGTTCTGCATGTGTCCCTTGGAGGCACTCTGAGTTCATTTCTGTGCCCTGTGGACAGGTGTGTGCACCATGCCCTCATCACATTGATTTCTTAGGGAAGTCTCAGAGGAGAGGAAAAGAGAGTGACAGGGAGGGGATTTTTTTAAATTGGAGTCTGGAACCTGTAACTTTTGGCTGCAGCCCTAAGACTATGATTCTAGTCCTGGCTCAACCATGCTGTGTTGCATGAGAAACACTGCTTTACCTGATCCAAAAACAATATCTATGGTTCCAGTGTTCTCACCAGAGTGTAAGCTTGAAGGTGTGCTATATGTAATATTTTTAACAGTTTCCTTGTGGAATGCTGAGTGCCATATTTCGAATTTTGTTTTGTTTCTCCTAAAGAAGTGATTAGGCAGCTTTCATACACGGGAATTAGGACTTAATTTCCAGTTGATCCCTCTTATATGTGTAAGTGATTGCACACAAATCCCAAGCTATATTTCAAAGCCATAGTAGTAAAATAACAAGAACAAAAATACTTCTTTGTATAGAAGTTGCCGTGGATTAAAAAAATGCAATGCCTTTCTCTTTTTATTGCTAACATTCCTATCACCATTAAGACAATATTATTATATACACAGAGATGACATTCTCTTCTGCCTGACAGGTGAATAACACCTGACACCCCCACCCCACCCCAATAATGCCTACATTCTGGGCTTACATTTGTTTTTTACCCTTTTCTGGGGCATTGGCCCCAGCTGATGCTGTTGATACTTCTTTTCTTTTCCTTTTTTTTTTTTTAAAAAAAAAAACACAAAACAAACACTAACACATATTTTTATTGATTTCAGAGAGGGAGAAAGAGATAGAAACATCAGTGATGAGAGAGAATCATTGATCGGCTGTCTCCTGCACATTCCCCACTGGTGATTGAGCCCGCAAACAAAGCATGTGCCCTTGACCAGAATCAAACCCGGGACCCTTCAGTCCATAGGCTGATACTCTATCCACTGTGCCAAACCAGCTAGGGCAACACTTCTTTTCTTATTTCAAGGACTGAGTTTAATGTCAGGACATCATTATAATAATGTCAGTGTTAAGATGATAAGAATGGTGACCGTGGTACTGTGGGTACAAATGAAAGACTTTCCCATAAAAAGGAATTGATAAACTCTGGTACTCCTCAATACAGAGATAGGATGTCTCATCTTTCAAGTATGATTTCTTTAGGAAAACCCCCAAAACTGGTCACATTAAGCAAGTCAAAGGGGGAGCCAGTTTGAATTGAGAAAGAATGTGTTTTTTGTTTGTTTTTAACATGCTCAAAGTTGTGTTGAAATATCTTGAGTTATCATTTCTAGGAGATAGGTGGAATGGTAGTTTAAGGCTGGAGTTATAGAAAAAGTATTTGAGAAGTGGCTATGTGGGCACCTGTGTGAAAACCCTAAGGTCCCCAAGGAGAGGGGAGGGAGAGAGAAAAGCAGGAGTCTGGAATCTGACTGTTGGGAGTGCACGCATTTGTAGGGCAAAGAGAGGAAGCAAAGAAGGTTTGCAAAAGAGTCATGCGAGAGTAGGGAGGAGATCCACATAATTTTTCCTTGCCTTCTGAAAGAGAATGACAAAATAGAAATGAAAGTATAACCAGGGAACTTAGAAAAAAAATGTAAAAACAGATACCTCCCCTTGCCACCCCCTTCTCCTGATTTCTCTTATCTATAAGACAGACTGTCATGGATGTTATTTCTCTCCAGAATGTAACTCTGCATGATAAAGAAATGGCGAGGAAGAAAATTTATTTGACAGAGATTTTTATCGTGAGTTTTATAATACTCTACTTCCTTTTGGTCATACATTGGCAAAAGATTTAAAGTTGTATAATCTAAGATTTTGGCAAAGGACAAAGCAAATATATTCTTATAAACTATTGATGAGGTTGTAATTTGGTAAATTTTTGTTGGGATACTTGTTAGTATCTGTCAAAACTTAAAATGTTCCTGCTGTTAGAGTTAATGACTCCACTTTCATTAGTTTATGCCATAAATATTACTGCTGGTTTTTAGTGATCAGTGCAGTCAAGTATCAGCATCCAGTTTGCCTGTGAGATACCGGGAGGGAGGTTTGGTGTATTTTCTACATAGAAAGTTAGGAACCAGGTAACTTAACCCTGGGGTAATATCTGAGGATCCTAGTTATCTGAGAATAAATATCCATTTTAAATTAAGAACAAATATAATAGACCTAATTAATTAGGAGATATCCTAAAGAAATAAAAGTAAATATTATAAAAATAAATTTTACTAATGTGATAAAATTTAAATTATAATTGCTTCTGTGGGCTATTTCTTAGCACTAGATATGAATCAAATCTTGGACATTTTTGGTGTAGCATTTTCAATAACTTTTTATGATAACATGATATCGAATTCCTCATTTATGACTTTTGCAAAAAAAATCATTAAGAGAACCTCAATCATTCCAAAAGTCTCTCCTTTTACTTTAACAGTAAAATAACCATTTTGAAACATCTGTCATGTAATCGTAGTTGTCAGTTTCCTTTCTGCCCGTGTTAACTAGTTTAACTATGCCATGTATCCATTGTAATCATTTTTGTGATTTTAGCATTTCTTTAGTCTCACAGCATGAAGCACATTTCCTTGTGTGAAATTTGTGGTATCATTTAATACATCGATTTGCATTAATGTTGCATAATATTCCAAAACAACAGATTAAAATACATATCCAAAAATGAACTGGAAACAGAAAATAAAGAAATGGTGGGAGGGGGACGATGCTAGTACTATACATGGAAGGAAATCTGAGAGAGGACTTCTTTAGAAGTGATCCTTTCATTAGCTAATATTTTTTTGTATTTTAATTTCTTATACAATAAGATCATGGAATTTTAAATAATATTAATATACTGATTTAAACATGAATTACTATAGAGTTTTAATAGTGCAAAATTTGATGTACCTCAATGTCCCTTAATAGGAGAAACATTAAATAATTTATGGTATTTGGTGTGTGATACTCTTCATTTGTTAATTTATTCATTTATTCATACATTTGACAAGCATTTATTGAGTTCCTATTACGTATGAGGCCCCAGGATCTAATTCACAGGATCATCAATCAACTGGATCTAATTGACATTTATAGGATATTTCAATCAGCAATAGCAGAATATACCTTTTATTCAAGCTCATTTGTAGCATTCACCAAGATAGTATTCTGTTCCACAAAATACATCTCCACATATTTAAAAGAATATAAATCATACAATGTATATCCTCAGATCATAATGGAATTAAATTAGAAATCAACAACATATATGTAGCTGGAAAATCACAAAATATTTGGAAATAAAATATCACACATCTAAAAACACATAGATCCAATAAAAAAATGGGCAAAGAACCTAAATAGACACTTTTCGAAAGAGGACATTCAGAAAGCCAAGAGACATATGAAAACATGCTCAAAGTCACTAATCATCTAAGAGATGCGAATCAAAACAACAATGAGGTACCATCTCACACCTGCCAGAATGGTACCATCTCATCAACAAATCAACAAATGACAAGTGCTGGAGAGGATGTGGAGAAAAAGGAACACTTGTGCACTGCTGGTGGGAAGGCAGACTGGTGCAGCCACTATGGAAGACAGTATGGAGTTTCCTCAAAAAGCTACAAATGGAACTCCCATTTGACCCTGTGATCCCTCCTCCTTTGTATTTTAATTTGTGTAGTTTTTTCATTTCTGGATTAATTATCAAAAGTATTCTCATCTGATGGACAAAAATAGATACAGAGGCAGAACAGCATTAAACAGACTGTCAAACTATAGCAGGAAGGCTGGGGAAGGTTGGAGGGGGTAAGAGATCAACCAAAGGACTTGTATGCATGCATATAAGCATAACCAATGGACACAAAACACTGGGGGGGGGGGCGGTGTTGAGGGCATGTGCCGGGGGGTAGGGAAGGCCGGGGGAAGGTCAATGGGGGGAAAAAGAAGACATATGTACTACTATTTGTAATACTTTAAACAATAAAAACAACAACAAAGAAACAAGGAAAAAACACATGGGTCTAAGAATAAGTCTCTATAGAAACTAAAAATACTTTTAGCTAAATGAAAATAAGAATACAACTTAAAATTTGTAGGATGCAGTGAGAGTAGTGCTGAGAGGGACATTTAATTTAGCATTGAATGGCTATACTAGCCAAAAATAAAGATCTACAATCAATCATTTAAGTTTCTATTTTATAAAGTAGAAAAAAAGAGCAAATTAAACTCAGAGGAAGAAGGAAAGAAATAATAAGAATGAGAATAGAAATCCATAAAACTGGAAAAATGAAACAATAAAAAAATCAAAGAAGCCAAAAGATGATTTTTTGAAAAGATCCATAAAACTGATAAATCTCTAGTGTGGCTAACCAAGATAAAAAAGAAAGAAGACACAAATTACTAGTATCAAACAGGAAAGAGGAAATATCACTATTGATTCTATGGACAATAAAAAGATAAGAAAGGAATATTATCAACAACTCTATGTCCATAAATTTGATAACCTAAAAGAAGTGGAACAATTCCTTTGACAGATACAATCAACCAAAACTCACACATAAATAACTAATCTGAATAGGCCCATTTTTATTTTAAAAATTTAATCAATACTTTATATCATTTCAAAATCAAAAGCACCAGACCCAGGTCATTTCATTGGTGAATTTTACCAAATATTTAAGAAAAAAAATGATACCAATTCTCTATAATATGTTCCAGAGAATAGAAGCAGAGAAACATTTCATAATTTTATTAGTCCAGCATTTCTGTAATCCTCAAACCAGATGCGGACATCACAAGAAAGGAAAACTATAAACCAATACTTTGCATGGGTTAATATCCAAAATATATAAGGAGCTCATATAACTTAACAAAAGGAAGACAAACAAGTTAATTAAAAAATGGGCAAAGGACCTAAGTAGATACTTCTCCAAAGTGGATATACAGAAAGCCAAGAGGCATATGAAAAAATACTCTAA
>NW_006291231.1:2846921-2860071 GCF_000327345.1 Myotis davidii
TTTTATTATGTCTAATGCACAGGTGTGTGTCAGCCAGCATTATCTTGAACTAACATTACTTTGCTAGAATTTTCCTAACAGTATAACAATTTACCAGCTGTTGCTTTCCATAAAAAGAAAGAAAGGTTATATGTATTATTCAGCTGACTGTGGTTCGGGGGTAAAAAGAAAAGTATGTGATAGAAATTGCGACATTCCAGTGTCCTCATACAGGAATTCCTCTTTATCCAAGGTTTTACTTTCCACTTCTCAGTTACCCATGGTCAACCTTGGTCTGAAAATATTAAGTGGAAAATTTCAGGAATAAATCATAAGTTTTAATTTGCACACGGTTCTGAATAGTGAGATGAAACCTTATGCTGTCCTGCTCCATCCCGTGTGGGACATGAACCACCCCCTTGCCAGCATATCCATGCTTTATAAACTACTTGCAGGCTTAGTCACTTCGTTGTCCTTTGGGTTATCAGGTTGACTGTGTTTGTGTTCCAGTAACCCTTATTTTATTTAATAATGGTCCCACAGCACAAGATGCTGGCAATTTGGATATGTCTAAGAGAAGTGGTAAGGTGCTTCCTGTGAGTGCAAAGGTATGGATGCATAGGAAAAACTATAGTATAAATAGGATTCAGTACTAACTGTGGTTTCAGGTATTCACTGGGGGGTCTTGGATCATATCCCTTGTGGATAACGGGGGACTACTGTAATTTTAATCTTGCCTGTGTGTTCAGGGTCCTGATATAGGGCAAAATAATCAAAGTGAAACTGGAGAGCAAGAAAGAGGTACCTTAAGGTATTTCCTGATGTTACTTAGCAATCATTTTCCTTTTGGAATAGTTTATATTTTATTACTTGAAATCAATTTCTTTAATGGTAGAAATGAATTCCTGCAGACGTGTCTTCATAAATATACATACACAAGCACGTGTGCGCACACAGTCTCGCCCCAGCGCCCCAAGAGGCTTTCCTCTGTTCTTGTTCTCTGCTGACCCCAAATACTCATATGCTCCGAAGAACAGGATTAGAAACAATTAGGTTATCATGGTGCTTTGTGGTAACCGATCACTGTGCTAAATAATAAGAATACTTTATTACCTCAAACAACAACTGGCCCTATATTAGCTAATTCTCATGGACACACAATTAGAATGACTAAAATTCTACAAGTTTAAATTACTTGGAGGTAGAATGTTACTATGTATGAAACTATTTAAATATGTGCTTTGGGATTCGGGGACAAATAGCAAAATGTCTATTTAGAATAGATAGATACCTTCCATCAGTTTGACGTTTTTATGGCCGACACATAGAGATTGTACTTTCATCACTAGACAGATGCTAAATGTTCACATAAAGACAGTGAGTGTCTGTTCTGAGAAACAGTATGGCCTATCTGCATTCGTATATGAAAAACCAAGATGGAACACTCATAAATACTAAGGATTTACGCTCATATAGGAATTGATCAGATATAAATGCCAGGTTCAACAGCTCTTTAAAGGCAGACACATAGAGGTTGTACAGATGGGGGAAGATATTAAACATTTTTATCAAGTTGATAAATACAATCTTGTTTAGAGATTATGAAATCAGATAAGTAGTACTTCATCAAAGTCTATAAGAACCAGAATTTTATTATCATTGAATCAAGAAGCAATAGATAGTAAATTTAGAGAATTTTCAGAAGGAAAGTTAGATCTTTGATATTCTAGAAGTTAATCCACTAGTATGCATACAGCAGTTCGTGTGTGTGTGTGTGTGTGTGTGTGTGTGTGTGTGTTTAGTTTCTCATCTTGCACTCTCCATTTCAGCTATGCTGACCCAGTGGTTGATTTCACATAGGCCACAGTAAAAGAGTGAGAAGACTGTCTGCCTGATATAACATTTCTTCACTTGAAGATCTTGTTTCTGGCTCCCTTTGCCTGAACCTCTGGCTCTTGTTGTTGCTCAGGCTTTTGGCTTTCTGCTGGTTCAGGGTCCTCAGTACTGATTTAGGTTCTTGCACCATGTTACGTGCATATACTTTCTGGATGCTTCTTGGGTTTGACTTACTTCCTGACTCTCAGGAAGAGGATGCTTTTTATCTGAATGACCTGAAGCGATACATGTTTAAAAGTAAAAATGTTAGAAGGAAAATTAATTGTCTCATTCTTAGCTGTTTATAAGCAGTTAGAATGATACCTACTATGGTAGGCAGAGTCATGACCCATAAGTATACTCATGTCTTAATCCCCTGGAATCTGTGAATATGTTATATGGCAAAGAGACTTCGTAAATGTGGTTAAGTATCTTGAGATGGCAAGTACATCCTGGATTATCTAAGTGGACCCTTTATGTAATCACAAGTATTCGTGTAAGAATGATACTGAGGGCAATTTGATTATAATAAAGAAGAAGGCAGTGTGACTAAGGAGCAGAGATTGGAGTGATATGACCAGGAGCCAAAGAATGCCATTAGGCTCTGTAAGTGGAAGAGACAAGAAACAGATTCTCCTCTGAAGGCTCCAGAAGGAACCAGCCCTCCGGACAACCTTATATTTGCTCCATAAGGTTACTTTGGGCTTCTGGACTGCAGAATTGTAAGGTAATAAATTTCTATTCCTGTAAGGCACTAAGTTTGTGGTCATTTGTTACAGAGACAACAGGAGGTAAATATTGATTTTGGTAACTAAAAGTGGAGTGCTGCTGCAACAGATACCTGAAAATATGTCAGTGACTTTGAAATTGTGTAATGGATAGAGCCCGCAAGAATTATGAGGAACATGATAGAAAGGTCTAGATTGCCTTAAGCAGACGTGTTAGTAGAAACAAGGCATTAAAAACAATACTGGCGAGGACTGAGAAGAAATGAGGGACATGTTATTAGAAACTGGAGAGAAGGGGAACCTTGTTAGATAAGGTCAGGAAGCTTAGCTGAATTGTGTCCTATAGTTATGTGGAAAGCACAACTTGTAAGTCATGAATTTGGATGTCTAGCTGAGGATCATTCCAAGCAAAGTGTTGAAGGTGCAGCCTGATTTCTTCTTGGTGCTAATAGTATAACGTGATAAGAAGAGATAAATTGAAGGAAGAACTGTTAAGCAAAGAAAACTAAGACTTGTGATTTGGGAAATTCCTAGCTGATGTAGGTTGCAAAGCCTGTTAAAATTAGAAGAATACACCATCAGGAATGTGTATTCTGGAGAGTGGACCAAGTGTGTGATTGGACAACCTTTTCTAGTGCTAAAGGGATTAGGTGCATCACTCTTTGATCCCCTCAATCATCTCAGAAGAATACAGGAACAGAAATGAGATTACCCAGGGAAGATCTGTGGAACAGTGTCTTGTCTAATGAAGTGAATGCTTGAGATATACACAGGAGACCCAAAAGGATTTGAGAATGTTTTATCAACAGAAATACTGCCAGCTTGGACAAAAAGGGTCAGAGACTGGCTAAAATGAAGGAAAGCGCTCAGACTACCAAAATTCTATAGGAGTGAGATAGGCTGACTACACTACACAGCTTAAACCATGTACTGTCCTTTCAGAAAAAGGAAGGGTGACTCCAAGGGCAGAGGCTTGGTCCACAGACAAGAGTCTTCAGCCACAGATTACTTGCAGGCCTTGGAGACCTATTTGAGTTTTCTCAGGTAGATTTTTGAAATTCTTTGGGACCAGTCGCTTGCTTCTTCCTTTCATATTTTCCTTGGAATGGAATGTCTATAGTTGTTATCCTATGCCTCCCCCATCATTGTTTTGAGGACCAGATAATTTATTATCTAGTTTCACAGGTCTACAGATGGAGAGGAATTTTGACCAGGAATTTATAACTAGAGTCTCAATCTTACTAGATACTGAGATCTGGGACTTTTGAGCTGATGGTATTTAGATATTTTAGATTATTCTGGCTACGAGTTGATGCTATAATGAATTGATACAAATGTCCCTATAAGAGGGAGGCTGAAGGAGTAGGAGAGTAGAAGATGATGTGATCTTGGAAGCAGAAATGGGAGTGGTGTGACCAGGAGCCAAGGATTGTGAGCAGCATCTAAAAGTAGAGGAGGCGAGGGACATATTCTCTGGATCCTCCAGAAGGAACCACTTGCTGACTCCTTGATTTTTATCCCTTAAGACTCATTTTGGACCTCTGATCAGAAGAATTATAAGAGAATAAATTTGTTGTTTTAAGCCACTACATTTTGTGGTAATTTGTTTTATAATAGCAATAGGAATTTAATATACATCATATATGTAAGAATTCAATAAGTATGTGATGAGTGAATGAATGATAAATGAAAAATTTTTGACTTTATAGGCCAATGTAAATTCCAGAGTTACAGGATTTGAATGGGAAGCCAGTATGATTAGAAAAATCTGTATATTAATAAAAATCTATTTTGGTAAGGATAATTCTTTCAAATAACCTAAATTAATGTAAAGGTAGACTTAATGTTGATGTTGGAAAGTTTAGAATTTTCTGGCATCTTTAAGACTAATTTTCATTAATATGAGTACTAATTACCTGTTAAGACATTTTCCCTCAATTAATTATGAGGCTTAGTATTTAAGTTTATCAATAACCTTTGGTGTTACAGAATTTAATTTTGAGTTTTTATGTGAATATAGAATTCATAACAAATGGAATAAATAGGTATGATTTAACCACAAATCATAGGGGACTCATTCTCACTAATGAAAGAAGGGGGGTGAGCAAGAAAACTTAGCAATGCCTCAGTGTTTGTTGCTTGGGCTTTATTACCATGAAACTCTAATGGATCAAGCCCATTATAATGAAAGAGGCATATTTCTGAACATGGTACTAGTGGATACTCTAGGACCATTTGTAATATTTTAAAAATCAGAAGCAGTGATAATTTGTGGGAACTAGCTTTACCAACAGTCTCTGTCAAGACCTTTAATATGGACTGAATTATGAAGCTGTCAGAAGAAAATAACATAAACGGAATAGAGTTTTTCTTGTTCCCTACCATTATGCTTGTGAAATTGGGCTAATCCTAGTGTCTCTAAAATGACTTGCAGCTTTATTAACAGCCCCCCCCCCCCTGCATATAACCTAGAAATCACCACCAGTAAGCCTACATATATAACTTTAAGCAGTTGGGAGGCATTTCACTCAATTAAGGGGGCTGAATCCTTCTATAATACCTGTTATTTTATAAACCTGTTATAAATCTTTATCATGTTTCTTGGCATTGGTACTTTCCTAAAATTTTTGCCATGCAAACTGTAGTGGATGAAGTTAAGAACAAGAATTAAGTCTTGAAAACCTGTTAAAGAATGTTATCTGCCATCAGACTTCATGTTGTCCGTAGTTATTTCTAGACGAGGCTTTTTGGATTCCTTAGTTTAGATGTAAAATACTCTTTCTTTTGGCAGCAACTCCTCAAGAAGATGTCTGATAAATGTTGCATCTTTGTAAATTAAGGACATTTTATTTTGTAAAGTTTGATAATAATTTTCATGTTTTTCTATATATACAATTTTGTGAATTCCTGCCCTTGTCCAGTCTATTATTACCTGCCCTATTCTTTTTTTCCTTAATTCTTTCACCTTTCTCATCAGCCCCCCTAACCTCTCTCTCCTCTCACTGCAGTCAGTCTGTTCTCTATGGCTCTGTTTCTGTTTTGTTATCTAAAGTGGCTGCACCAATCCATATTCCCACCAACAGTGCACAAGGGTTCCCCTTTTGCCACATCCTTGCAAATACTGGTTTGCTGATTTATTGATGGTAGCCATTTGATAGGTGTGAGATGATGTCTCACTGTGGTTTTAATTTGCATTTCTCAGATAATTGGTGATGTTTTGCATCCTTTACGTAACTTTTATCTATCTGTATGTCCTCTTTGGAGAATTGTCTATTCAGGTCCTTTTGCCTATTTCTAAATTGGATTGTTTGTTTTTTGATGTTGCGTTTTGTAAGTTCTTTATAAATTTTGGATATTAAGCCCTTATCTGATGTATCGGCAAATATGTTCTCCCATTCAGTAGGTTGTCTTTTTATTTTGTCGATGGTGTCTTTTGCTGTGTAAAACTTTTTAGTTTGATGTAGGCCCATTTGCTTATATATATTTCTTTTGCTTCCCTTGCTTGAGGAGCTATATCAGAAAAATATTGCTATAAGAAATGTCAGAGATTTTACTGCCTATGTTTTCTTCTAGGATTTTTATGGTTTCTAGTCTAAGATTTAAGTCTTCAATCCATTTTGAATTTTTTCTTGTGTGTGGTATAAGAAGATTGTCTAGTTTCATTTTTTGCACATATCTGTCGAAGGTTCTCAATACCACTTATTGAATAGACTTTCTTTACCCCATTCTATGTTCTTGCCTCCTTTGTAAAATAATAATTTACTATAGAGGCATGGGTTTATTTTTGGGTTCTCTATTCTGTTCCATTGGTCTATATGCCTGTTTTTATGCCAGTACCATGCTGTTTTAATTACTATAGGTTTGTAGTATAGTTTGATATCAGGGAGTGTGATCCCTCCAACTTTGTTCTTCTTTCTCACAATTGCTATGGCTATTTGTTTGTTTGCTTGTTTTTCTCACCCCATGTAAATTTTTGGAATTTTTGTTCTAGTTCAGTGAAATGTGCCATTGGTACCTTGATAGGAATTGTGTTGAATCTAGATATTGCTTTAGGTAGTATGGACATTCTAATTATGTTAAATATTTGTATCCATGAACACAGTATATGCTTCTTCTGTCTTGTATCTTCTTCAATTTCTTTCTTCAGTGTCTTATAATTTTCTGAGTACAGGTCTTTTGCATTCTGGTTAAATGTATTCCTAGGTATTTTTTTATGCAATTGTAGATGGAATTGTTTTCTTAGTTTCTCTTTCTGATAGTTCATTATTGGTGTATAAAAGTGCAACAGATTTTTTTATATTTATTTTGTATCCTGCTACTTTACTGAATTCATTTATCAGGTCTAGTAATTTTTTGATAGAATGTTTATTTTAGGCTTCTCTATATACAGTATCATGTCATCTGCAAATATTAACAGTTTACTTCTTCCTTTCCAACTTGGATGCTTTTACTTTTCTTCTTGTCTGATTGCTGTGACTATGACTTCTAATACTGTGTTGAATACAAGTGGTGGAAGTGAACATCTCTGTCTTATTCCAGATCTTAAGAGAAACACTTATAGTTTTTGCCCATTGGCTATCATTTTGGCTGTGTGTCATATATGGCCTTTATTATGTTGAGGTATGTTCCCTCTCTTCCCACTTTCTTGAGAGTTTTTTTTTTCTTTATTGATTAAAGTATTACATATGTGTCCTTATCCCCCCAGTGCCCCACACCACCCTGCTTGTGCCCTCACCCCATAGTGTCTGTGTCCATTGGTTATACTTATATGTATGCATGCAAGTCTTTTGGGTGATCTCTCCCCCTTCCCCCCATCCTCCTCTTCCTTCCCTCTCAGGTTTGATGGTCTGATCGATGCTTCTCTGTCTCTGGATCTGTTTTTGTTCATCAGTTTATGTTGTTCATTATATGAATGAGTGAGATCATGTGATATTTATCTTTCTCTGACTGATGGCTGCACTAGCCTGCATTCCCACCAGCAATGCACAAGGGTTCCTTTTTCTCTGCATCCTCGCCAGCACTTGTCATTTGTTGATTTGTTGATGATAGCCATTCTACAGGTGTGAGATTATCATTTTAATTTGCATCTCTTGGATGATTAGTGACTCTGAGCATGATTTCATATGTCTCTTGGCCTTCTGTATGTCCTCTTTCAAAAAGTACTTATTTAGGTCCATTGCCCAGTTTTTTGATTGGCTTGAGAGTTTTAATCATAAATGGGTGCAGGATGTTACCAGATGCTTTTTTCTGTATCTTTGATTTTTATCCTTCATTTTGTTTATTGATTTGCAGATATTGTACCAACCTTGCACCCCAGAATAAATCCCACTTGATCATGGTGCATGATCTTTTTAATATATTGCTGGATCTGGTTTGGTAATATTTTGTTGAGGATTTTAGCATCGATGTTTGTCAGGGATATTGGCCTATAATTTTCTTTCTTTATAATGTCTTTAGCTGGTTTTGGCATGAGGGTAATGCTGTTACTTGTCCCATTTTGAAATTATTTTTACAAATGATTTACTAGGTTTTTATGTAAACAAAACCTTTCTCAGTTTTTTTGAGCTCTGTCATTTGAAGCTTGGTTTGAGCTCTGTCATTTGAGGCTGTCTTAGTAGTTTTGGTGGAAAACTACCTGATTCTGTTTCATAGAGACAGGAAGAAACTAGCCTCAAATAGCATTTTAAGATGACAAATGGGAACTTAGTAAAAATTCATAAAAAGTATTAACCATAATTGAAGTGAATGATAGTTACTATTGTTTCAGTACATATTATGGATCAGGTATTGTCTTAGGCACATTACATACACCATGTAGAAATCCTTTCCAGTTAGGGATCACTCATATCTCATACATGAAACTCAGAGAGATTAAATTACTTTCCCAAAGACATGCATATATTCAGTAGGCAAGCCTTCAAATCCTGTGATTTTTCTCTTAACAAATCTGCACATATCATTGCTCATAGAGCAATATTGTTGAATCAGCAGCAGTGTCTTTATACATGACCTTGTGCATGCTAGAGATACACGTTTAAATAAACATTGGGTAAATAAATGACATCAACATTGAAATAGTATAAATGTAGAGTTGATGCCTGATCTTTTACCTTTCAGAATCTATACCGAAATGAAAGGGGACAAAATAGTGAATGATTAATTCCGCAGAGTTTATGTTGTATTTTATACATGAATAGCGAATAAACTGATCAAAAGAACATGTGATCCTTTTCCTTAACACAGACACAAGGACATGAAACATATTATGATACAAGCTATAGTTTTGTCAAAATAAGTGATAAGTATAAATCCACAGATGAGTAAACAAAAGAAAAGCACGATGGACAGAAAACATTAAGAAAGACTTATGGAGTTGTATGATTTGAGTTGAAGCTTGGAAGTTGAGAGAACTAACAATAACAAGGTTAGGAAGACCATTCTGAGCAATAGCGATGGCATAAAAAATACTGAAATAATGATTGAGCATGGCTGTGATATATTTTAAGATTGTTGGTGTTATTTTATGATTGATAAAACATATTTTATATTTTATCTTGTGGTAGGGTTACATGTCTCTGCTCTGCTGATGCTGGGCTTGGCTGGGTGATTTATTTTGGCCAATGGAATATGACATTTGTGACTTCTGCCCCACCTGAGCAAAATTTCTAAATGTGACTACTTCAGTTTGACCTCTGACTCTTCTCTGAAAGGATAGGTAAATAACATATTTGACCTCTGGCCTAGAGAAAAGCCACAGTCAAGCTGCAGTTTATATATAACTTGGGGAAGAAATAAACATTTGTGTTTTAAGCCACTAAGATTTTGAGGCGATTCTTTATGCAGCATAGCCTACTGAAATATAATATGATGGCATTTGAGGGTGGCCTATTAAGAAATCCTGACTGGAGAAGAGGGTGTATTCTAGATTCTTAAGTGAAAGTATTTATTTGTTTATTATTTTAAAAATAATGTTTAGTGTTGAAAGTATTACATATATTCCCCTTTTCCTCCCATTGATCCCCTCCAGCCACTCCTGCCTCCCACCCCAGACTTTCACCACCCTATTGTCTATGTCCATGGGTTATACATATATGCATACAAGGTTTTCAGTTGATTACCTCCCACCCACCCACCATCCCCTGCCTTCCTCCAAGATTCCATTAAGTAAAATAATGAAGATTTAAGTTTACAATTTGGACCTTTATTTTTTTTTTTTGGAGTACCTGGAACTAGTTGTTGATCTTGACGTCAACGTCTATGATTTAAAACAAAAAAGTGTTGGTTCTATGTGATAGCTTGTCAAGAAGAGTTATTTTTCTCTTTCAGTGATCAAATGTGAATGCTACTCAAATATTTTTTGTTATGGCTAGAACTAATGGCTTAGTGAATAGATCCTTTTTGCTTTTACTTTCCTGTGCAACATCTACCGTTCCTCATCAACCACATCTTACCTGAGCTGTCACTATGTGTATAGCATAGGATCCAGAAGTCTATTAAAATAAGAATAAATTGGACTGACATGTTTTTAGACTGGCATTTTTATGATTTTTATCTGCTTCCCTATTAATGACTGTCAACAACTCAGAGACATATTTAATCTTTAATTTAATTTCTCTTTTGATTTGGAAATTGTTTCTTTGAAAAGGTATTAAAAGTCTTTTTTTTTAATTTAAATTCTTTATTGTTTAAAGTATTACATATAGTATTATATATTATGTCTCTTTTCCCCCCCAATGACCTCTCCCTGGCTGCTCCCACCCCCTAGCACATGCCCTCAGCTCCCTAGTGTCTGTGTCCATTGGTTATACTTATATGCATGCATACAAGTCCTTTGGGTGATCTCTTACCCCTTTCTTCCCCTGCCTTCCCTCTGAGATTTGAAGGTCTGTTTGATGCTTCTATGTCTCTGGATCTATTTTTGTTCATCAGTTTATATTGTTCATTATATTCCACAAGTGTGTGAAATCGTGTGATTTTTATCCTTCTCTGACTGACTTATTTCGCTTAGCATAATGCTTTCCAGGTCCATCCATGCTGTTGTGAATGGTAAGAGTTCTTTCTTTTTTACAGCAGCATAGTATTCCATCGTGTAGATGTACCACAGTTTTCTAATCCACGCATCTACTGATGGGCACTTAGGCTGTTTCCAAATCTTAGCTATTGTAAATTGTGCCGCTTTGAACATGGGATTGTACATAACCTTTCTGATTGGTGTTTCTGATTTCTTGGGATATATTTCTAGAAGTGGGATTACTAGGTCAAATGGGAGTTCCATTTTTAATTTTTTGAGGAAACTCCATACTGTTCTCCACAGTGGCTTCATCAGTCTGCATTCCCATCAGCAGTGTATGAGGGTTCCCTTTTTTCCACATCCTCGCCAGCACTTGTCATTGGTTGATTTGTTGATGATAGCCATTCTGGCAGGTGTGAGATAGTACCTCATTGTTGTTTTGTGACATTAGAGACAGTTGGGTTGTCTCTAGGTAGGAAGATGGGTTGGCTGAGAGGTTGAGTTTAACTGATTCCCTTTTATTTCTTTTGAATTTTGTACCTTGTGCCTGCATTATGCATTCAAAACTAAAATACATTAAAAATAATTCTAATTAATTTATATAGGAAGAACAAATGTAATCAAAGTCCCTAGGAAAGTATCAGAGAGTCTCTATTGTAATAGTAAATTGACATGACCTTCTAATATTCCCAAGTAATTTATATTTATAAAACTTATTCTTCACTACAAAACTTTGAACATTTTATTAAAAAGTCCCTTTATTTAAAAAAGAATATTGGAAATCATTTGATATTAAAAGCATTCTTTGAATTAGAATGGAAACAGAAAAGACTACTAGTATATTGAGGTGATTAAAAGAAGTGTGATAATGGATTTCCTGGAGCTCACCATAGTATGTGCTTGGTTTGACGATTTTAGCTGAGACTAAAGTAGGAAAAAGATATAGTTCTGAAAGCTGTGTCCATTCTTAGCTTTCTCTCACAAAACCAGAAAACACATGGGTTTAATATTCCCAGGCAAGGAATGGCAAAGCAAACTTATGCTTGATTAAGATTTTAATTTTAAAAATTATCAATTGTTTTCTAGGGTGTAAAGATTTTTATTTAAAAATTCTTAATTGCTTTCTAGAATGCAGCTTGATGTCTAAAATTTCATACATTATCTAATTAGTGCTCTGTAACTATATTTTCTTTTAAGTGAATTTTAGAGTCAAGACTAGCCATATTTTCCATAAGTTCATTTTCTAATAGGATGATAAATATGCCAGTATAATACTATATGTTGGCATAAATGATATGACAATAAAATTAACTCTTATGACTATTTATATTAATTAAATTTACTAATGTGATATTATATCAATATGTCACCAAAAATCCTTTGAAATGCCAATTACCTTTGAAGGTTTCTTATCTCAAAATTTTTAATGATTGAAAGTACATTAATACAAACCATGTTAATCTTAAAACAATAATGTGCTTCATAAATTTCTAATTAAAAACACAATTTGAAATAGAAGAAATGTCCAACTTTAAATTGATAACTTCCCCTAAACATTACCCAAAAGCAATAAGGAGAGCACAAAACAGAAACCTAAACTTCATTTTCAATGAAATTAGGATATCTAAGTAACCCCAAACAAGACATGAGGAAGAGTTATCAAATATGGTGAAGATTAAATACAGGTTAGTAAGTGTACTGAGCAGGATGCTCCTGGAAGTAGAGTTAAGTGTAAGCCTATAGACCAGTGATGGCGAACCTTTTGAGCTCGGCATGTCAGCATTTTGAAAAACCCTAACTTAACTCTGGTGCCGTGTCACATGTAGAAATTTTTTGATATTTGCAACCATAGTAAAACAAAGACTTATATTTTTGATATTTATTTTATATATTTAAATGCCATTTAACAAAGAAAAATCAACCAAAAAAATGAGTTCGTGTGTCACCTCTGACACACGTGTCACAGGTTCGCCATCACTGGCCTATACTAAGAACTGCAGTGGTGCAAAAATCAACCTTCGCTTATTTGAACCAATGGGATTGTTTTTGTGGGCTGATAATGGAAGGTTTTTCAACTAGGTTTGTCACAAAATCTTAAGAAGCAGGAAAACAGGTAAAGGAAGAAACACTTGGAGGCATATTTGCAGGAAGTAAACTGTCGATGAAGGAATGCAGATACAGAAGCAGCAGCAATTTTCTGTTGGAAAGTAACTATAAGAGTTTCAGTCACAAAGACAGTATTCAAGAAGGAAAATGGGATCACAATGAAAAGAAGTGAAATCTGAGTTCATAGAAACCAGATTTTTTTAAAAAAATGAAAGAAAAAATGGTAGAAAAGAAGGCTAATTGAAAGCAACTAAAAGGAGAGTGACTATGGAGAACAGACAGGCTTGGGACAAGGCCGATGAATGTAAGGAACATTAAATGAAAAAACAAATAGTTTTTGTTAGGTCGGAGAGAGCCCAGGATCGGATACATGCAGACATGTGATGAGATAATGGACTGCCCTTGGCATATCTAACATATCAGCATGCCAGACACAGATACTGGCTTCTCC
>NW_006291231.1:2860167-2911845 GCF_000327345.1 Myotis davidii
TACTGTCTTCTCCACGACCCCCACACAGATACTGACTCCTTCCTGAATACCTTGCTGACACCCTGCAGCTGAAACTTCCTCAGCTGAATCCCTCAGCTCATGTCCCCGCACCTCACCCAACCGCAGTATAAAAAAAGCGCCCCCCTCCCTGTTGGCGTGAATCCACGTGCCCTGTCCTTGGGGGTACGTGGGTCTCCAGGGGACGCAGAATAAACTTTCCTTCCTTCCTTCCTTTTCTGATCAACTCTCTTTATTTCCTTCGCTGCCTCCTGAGCCATCTAACCTAACAGTTTTTATTTAATTTTTTATTTTTCACTTATAGTTTACATACAATATTTTATTAGTTTCAGGTGTATAACATAGTGATTAGACATTTAATAAACTTACAAAGTGAAAACCCTGGTAAGTCTTGTACCCAACTGACCCCATACATAGTTATTACAATACTATTTGCTATATTCCTTATGCTGTATATTACTGTGACTATTTTTATATCTGACAATTTGTATATATTAATCTCTTCCCCTTTATCATCCATCCATGCAATACCCCTCCCATCTGGCAAACATCAATTTGTTCTCTTTATCTATGAGTTTGTTTCTGTCTTATTGGTTCATTTTCTTTAATCACAATGGTATGAAACTAGAAATCAATTACAAGAAGAAAACTGAAAAAAATACACAAACACATGGAGGCTAAATAGCATGCTGCCAAACAATGAATGGGATAACACCAAGATCAAAGAAGAAACCAAAATTGACACAAATAAAAATGAAAACACATTGATCCCCAAATCTATGGGGACCAGCCAATGCAGGTGTTAGAGTGAAACTTATAGTAATACAGTAGTACCTCAAGAAACAAACAAAAACCTCAAATAATCTAACTTACACCTAACGCAGTGGTTCTCAACCTTCCTAATGCCGCGACCCTTTAATACAGTTCCTCATGTTGTGGTGACCCCCAACTGTAAAATTATTTTCGTTGCTACTTCATAACTGTAATTTTGCTACTGTTATGAATCGTAATGTAAATATCTGATATGCAGTATGTATTTTCATTGTTACATATTGAACATAATTAAAGCATAGTGATTAATCACAAAACCAGTATGTAATTATATATGTGTTTTCCGATGGTCTTAGGCAACCCCTGTGAAAGGATCGTTCGACCCCCAAAGGGGTCTTGACCCACAGGTTGAGAACCGCTGACCTAAAGGAACTAAAAAAAGAAGAACAAACAAAGACCAACGTTGATAGAAGGAAGGACATAATAAAGATCACAGTAGAAATAAATGTAGTAGAGCAAAAAACCCAAAAATACCAAAAAAACCCCAAAACAATCTGAAAGATCAATGAAACCAAGAGCTGGTTCTTTGAATAGGTAAACAAATTGATAAATTTTTATCAAAAAATTTTTTTAAAAAGGTGAGGATCCAAATAAATAAAATCTGAAAAGAAAGAAGTGGCAACCAATACCACAGAAATACAAAGGATTATGGAAAATACTTTGAACAATATATACCAACAAATTGGACAACCTGGAAGAAGTGGATTAATTTCTAGTCAAGGCTGAATCAAGAAGAAACAAAAGAATCCCAACAAACCGATTATGACCAACAAAATTAAATTAGTGTCTTCTCTCTTTTTTAATTTTTATTTTTTTCTGACCAATCTGGTAAGAGGTTTGTCAGTTTTGTTTTCTCAGTGAACCAAATTTAATTTCATTGATTTTCTCTATGGCTTTTTGTTTCCTTTTCACAGATCTGATTGTTATTATTTTCTTTCTTGTGCTTATTTTGTCATTTACTTCAAAAAAATGTTAACGTTGAATCTGAATTCATTGCTATGAAAACTTTTTTTTATTCTAATGTAACTAGTTAGGACTGTACATTTATACCCCTAAATGCTGCTTTTGCACCATTCCTCAAATTTTGATATTATGTTTTAAAATTTATCCACTAATTTTTATTCATTTCAAAATACTTTCTAATTTACTTTTTGATTTCTTCTTTGACCAATGGGTTATTTATTATTTCATTGTTAAAATTTCCAAATATTTGGAAGTTTCATAGATTTTTTGTTATTGATTTTTATTGACTTTATTTTTAATGTATCTTTATTCTTGAAAGTATTACAGATGTCCTCCCTTTTCCCCATTGACCCCTTCAAGCCTGCCCCCGCCACCCACCCTAGAACTTCACCACGCTATTGTCTGTGTTCATAGATGTTATTGATTTTTAATTTAATTTCATTATAGCCAGAGAATATAAATTGTATGATTTGAGTCCTAAATTTATTGAGACTTGCTTTCTGATCAAGAATATCAATCTTGGTTAATGTTATTATGCACTTGAATAGAGTATTTGGCTGTTGTTGAATAGAGTGTATTGTAAATGTCAATTCGGTCAAGTTGGTTAATTATGTATCTTCTTTATATTAACTGATTTGCTATCTATTTTTGAAAGATGAATATTTAAATCTCTGATTGTGGATTTGTCTATTGCAAAATTTATTCTTACTAGTGGGAGAAAAGGTTGAAATGCAAGGTCATGTTGATGACATCAATTATATGCATAATTATTTCTTTTTAATTCCACTTTGGCTTCTCTAAACATATATATCTTTATTCTTTATGTTTTTAGTTTTCCTGATGACATTTCAAAGGAGTGTGTCAGTTCCTATTTCACACTGAGTTTACAATGCATTTAATTCAAATTGGCTAAAAAATGTACAACAGTCTATGAATCCATATCAGTTATACTTGGCAACCGTGTTGCCATGCAAACCATTTGTTTTATCTGGTCAAGGAGCAATTTTAAAGCTGGTTGACATGGTGATAATATTTCTGTTATGTAATTGACATGTCTAAAAATAGAATTGCATGAACAAAGCTCTTTAAAGTCATCTTTCTAATGTTCATTTCACTGAAAATAACTAATAGATTGGAAATCTGCCTTTTTTACATTCTATTTAGTAATAGTCATATAGAAAAACCCATAGGGATTTTTGTCTCTTCCAGGTGAAAATATACTGTTTATATTATCACCATTCTAAATATTGAAGTTAATTATGATGCTGACAAAAAAAATCCCTTTTTTTCCCACTAAAGGAACATGGTTTAATTTGTTAAAATATTTATATGCTAGAGGCATGAACTTGTGCATGGGTGGGGTCTGGCCAGCCCAGATCAAGGCCAATCGGTGCCTGGCTGGCTTGGGGGAGGGGACCCAGGAGGTTGGCTGGCTTGTTGGCCCTGCACCCAGTCGGGCGGGTTGGCTGGCTGCAGTGCATGTCATAGCCACCAGTCATTCCCTTCGTACTGGTCATTCTGATTGCTTGGCTTTTATATATATAGATAAAAACAAAGAAATAGATCTAGAAATGAAGATGAGACTCTATGCTTTTAACCTATGAGGTCGTTAAAGATTTTTACGAATTAACTGTAGGTATTCAGGTCAGGAAAGCAAAGATTTACCAAAGCACTTATGGCAGAAGTAATGATACACAGAGTTAGATGTGCACTTTCTGAATTATAATTACCAGAAAGGGGATTACATGGCAACTATGAAACATAGATTTTTAATAAATGAATTTAAAAACAAAATAATTTCTTCTTACCTGTAAATTTATGAGTGATAATCTTCATCACAGCTACATATAATAAGTAATGAAATCATAAATTATATAATAGTTTTTAGTTCAAAAAACTCTTATATTTTTAGTCTGAAATAAATAAAATGTTACTGTTTGTGGGAATATAACTCTAAAGTCTAAAAGAGCAAAGCTCCTTCCCTTACTCCTTGTGAAGTTGGGTCCTTGTCAGCTTTTAAGTTCATCCTGTCACCTTCCTAGAGAGATCCACCCTGACCATTTTATTTAAAATATGTATTTGTTATTCATTTCCAACTCAGCCCTTTCCTTTCTCCAAAACGCTGGTTATAATTAATAATTCTTGTTTATATATATGGGTTTTTGGGTTTTTTTGGTCATTCTTCTCTAAAATGTATACTCCATGAAGACAAAGATTGTTGTCGTATTACTCATGTCTATCCCCAAACTGGAGATATAGTTGGAATTTGGGAATTAATTATTGATTGAATAAACGATTGACATTCAAAACCCTGGGACTCCAAAATCCTTGCTTTTAACCACTGTGTTGTGCTGTTACCTTCAGCCTCATCTATTATCACATTTTGTCTCACCTCCTGAACTCATAATTCTAACATACATACCTTGCTCTTTTAATTGGTCTGCTTTTCTTTTCTTTGTATCCTCACATTATCTCCTTTTTCACCTGGCAAGCCTCAATCATTGTTCAAGATTTAGCTCAGGAATAACTTTTTTTGGAAAACTTTCCCTGATTTTCCTTATATCAGGCTAGATTAAGTAGTACCTGCCTTTTATGTTCTCAGAATATATTGGGCATAAAGTCTATCATTGCACTTGTGACAATTTCATGTGTCTACATTCCTCCCTATGTACCGAGTAAATGGTTGTTGAAAGTACATAAGGAGAACTATTGCTCAGGACCAACTGATTAATAGCAAGAATTAGTTTGAAATTATTCCAACACTTGAAAACCTTTCAAAGGCAGAAACAGGCTTCAGAGAAATGTTTAACTATTGATCGAATCCATAAATCAGGACTACCATCCTTTCTCTGAGCTAAAATGGATTCAGTTATTTGTGATCAGGTTCATTAGCCATTTTAATTTCATTGTTAAGACAGTGAACCACAAATTATAGGTCTCTTCACATCGAAGAAGAATATGAGAATATTAAAAATAATTAATTTTCAGTTAACTTCTAATGATGACTGATAGCATCAGTTAGGAAACATTTTGGCTGCAATATAGAGAGAACAGCATGTCAAACTGGTTTAAAATAGGATATTTATCTTAAATAAAAATAACCTAAAGATAAGGCGATCTATAAACTTTTCTGAAGACAATTTCATGAAGTTATCAGATTCTTTCATCCCTCAGCTCTGCATCCTGTTCAAGTCAGCTAGGCTTACTTCACCCAGGACTACAAGATGGCTCTAGCAGTTCACTGAAACACTAGATAAAATAGCAGATGAGTGGATTAAAAAACTGTGGTATATCTACACAATGGAATACTACACTGCTGTAAAAAGGAAGGAACTCCTACCATTTGCAACAGCATGGATGGACCTGGAGAGCATTATGCTAAGTGAAATAAGCCAGTCAGAGAAAGATAAATATCACATGATCTCACTCATTTGTGGAATATAATGAACAACATAAACTGATGAACAGAAATAGATCCAGAGGCAGAGAAGCATCAATCAGACCATTGAACCTCAGAGGGAGAGTAGGAGAAGGTAGGGGGAAGAAGGAGAGATCAACCAAAGGACTTGTATGCATGCATATAAGCCTAACCAATGAACACAGACACTAGGGGGGTGAGGGCATGAGTGTGGGGATGAGGGGGGGGGGGCAATGGGGGGATAAGGACACATATGTAATACCTTAATCAATAAAGAAAAAAAAGATAAATCCAATATGTGGGCACTAAAATGACCCACAAGAACACTGAAAAAAAAAATTCAGAGGAAGAAGAATGACATTCTTTCTTCTGGGTCTTCTTTGTAGGAAGGAAGAGTCTATTTTCCAAAAGCTTCTAACAGACCTCTCTATTTATATCATTGGGTGTATCATTGGCCAGCACCGGGGACTTGCCTATTCCTAAGCCACTTACTGAAAAGGGGAGTAGATACCTTTCGTCAACTCTAATTGTTGGGGTTGAAAGGATTAGAGAAATCAAACGCTGTGGTTAGTATATGCCTAAAAACCATGTTTCATGGAATGAATTAGGAAACAGTGAATTAATAAATGAAATTAAAATTCAATTGCTGGCTATTTGAATATTATAAAATTCATAAAAGGCAAAGTTGAGAAGAGAGTTGTGACTGTTACCTGCATCACTATTCTCCTTAGATTTCACAAACATTAAGCAGATAAAAGTAAGGTTCAAAATGGGGAAAGCACATTGACAATATATTCAGCTCCCTGGTACCAAGTCACTGTACATTCCAAAAATGTGATGAACTCACTTTCTCTGCCAATTAATTTTTATTTTTTTTCTATTAACCAAAATTCTAGAATATTTCTATCACTAAGGTGAAAGATAAAAAAATTTCTCTCTATGCTCAGATTTTATTGAAGATTGTGGGTGAAAGATACATTATGAATACTATTGATTTTTTTTTTACCTCAGTCAAGTGACATGAAAGCTTAACCTAGATTTATCTTCTCACATTTGTCATAAATCTCTGACATGTCAATATTCTATATTTGAATGCTTTGTGCACATTAGCAATAATGTAAAATCATATTGTATTGTGACAAGGCACTACATTTATTTCAGAGAGGGTCCATTTTGTTCCTATATGTTCTATGAATAATAAAGCAGTTATTGATTCTAATGACAGATTATTACAGCATTAATGTACTTGAAGCAAGACCTTTTTTTATTTGAAATTGTAGAGTTGCTAATGAAACACAAAAGGCAGCACCCCAGTTAGCTTTCCTTGTATTATAATGATGTTGTTCATCATAATTATGTAGTGTCAGTATACACATATATAGGTCATACTGAGTTCAAAACATAGGGATACAGTCTGTACTTTAGTCATGGCTATTTAAATCTTTAATTCTCATTAATGATAATAGGGGCAAAGCTCGTAATTTATCTCTCTATGCTCAGATAAAAATGGTTATGTATTCCTTTCCACCCATGGCAAGACCTACTATTGCAAATGGTAACACTGATATGACAGTAAAAATAAAATCAGATGACTTCTCTACTGAATTAGATTTATTTAAATGAAATGGAAATGTAGTTTAAGGCAGCTGCTTTTCCTGATTTGAATTTATTTGAAGCGTTGAATAGCTGTGAAATTTTGGTCATAGGACTGCATATATGAATAACTGAGTCACTAAATGATCTTTGTAGTATTAGTGTATAATACACGATATATGTCCTTACTTACAATTGTGCTACATCCTCACATGAAAAAACAAAGTCTGTTTTCAATGTTGAGCTTTTTTTTTTTTTTTTTTTTGTAAAATTAGACCAAGGTTTGCCTTCAAACTCAAAATATACTATGCCCCTTTTTTGTCATGCACAGTATGATATACATATCTTAATGATTAGTATGCCCATTGCCAGAGAGAAACACAACCTCTCCATTTTTACTCTCAGTGCAGTAGGTCCTAGGTAAGAAAAAATATTTATGGCTTCCAGTCTAAGATGTCAGAGGAAAATTATTTTTGATCCAATTACTCTTCTTTTGAAGCCAACTGAATTATAAGAGATTGAAAAACAGAAAAGCTAAAAATCAATCTCCAAGGAAAGTAGAAGCCACCTATAACCTCAAACAATATATGAAAAAAATGCTTTAGTAATTGCACTAGGATGATAGATAACCCTGAGTAGATCGCTGTCTTTATAGATTTTCTACGTAAGAAAGAGTTCCCAAATTTGGGAGCACACCCTATGAGGGCAAATCTACAGCCCCCAGCTTCAAACAACAATGTTTAGATTCGAGAAACAGAAGTAGGAGGCTCCATAAACCCTGGCGGACCATGGCATGATAAAGAATTTGAGGCTGAGCAAAGCGGTATGCTACTGTTTTAGGAGAAAAATAATGGTGACAAGCAGCTCTGAGGTTACTGATCTTGGTCAGCTTGAAGGATGAGTAATGGCTAAATCATGACACTGACACTCACACACATCCACAAACATAACACACATTTTAGTAGTAAAAGCAGCTTCCACACAATTCCTATAGATCTCTCTTAAGGCTGAAGGGTATTCATACCCATGAACAAAGTGCTGATGAGAAAATTTCTAAAGGCCAGAATCTCCAACGGCCTGCTGAGACTCATGTTGGCTTTTTGCTTAGGTCAGTCTCTCCACCTCTACTTAACACTGTACTATTTAAATACTTGTGTCTGAAAGAATATCTTAATTAAAAAATGGACACCCAGCAAGGATACTGAAAGAGGAACAAAATATGGCCTTCCAAAGGCACAGTAAGACATGATTATGCCATTAAGCAGGTAAATTCCATGAACAAAGAATTCTTTATGAAATAAAGTAAATTGAAATATACCAAAAACTGAACAAAAAAGATCACACAGATGTTCAAAGAAGAAAAGCATTCTTTTGTGTGTGTGTGTGTGTGTGTGTGTGTGTGTATACGTGTGCATACGAATGACTTAATTTTAACTGTTTCAATAAATGAAAGAATACTGTGCACAATTTTGTGCAAAGAAAATTGATGTAGAGGACTAGGTAGATTATTTTTCTAGGAGCAGAAGATATAAAAATCTCAAACCTACCAATCACCACATTAAACAAAAATTGTCAAAGAGTTAAGCTTTCATATGGTGTTTGTGGTAGTTAATTCATATGGTTTCCAGGTGGATTCCATAAATTTAATATGCAGATAACTCCAAAACTATTAAATAGCTCTGATCATTGAGAGAAACATCAACCTTTATTTATTTATAAAATTAAGCTTTAAAAAATGGATCATCATTAAATTGAAAAAAAATAGAAATATGTTTTTAAAACTCCATACTATACTCATTTTAGGTAGGGTTAATATATAAAATAAGTATATAAAAAATAAAATTCAGCAGTGTATTAACATGCCAGAAGGAGAAAAGAATAGATGAATATTCCAGATTGTTTAATAAGAAGAGGAGAAACCCATGATTTTCTTCATAAATGCAGAAAAAATTGATCAAAAATTAAAATTCCTTGCCCTGGCCCAGTGCCTCAGTTGGTTAGAGGATTGTCTCATACAACTATGGGTGGCAGGTTCGATTTCCGGTCAGAGCACATACCCAGGTTTTGGGTTCTATCCCAGAACCAAGTGTGGGAGGCAACCGATCCATGTTCCTTTTTCTCTTTCTCTCTCCCTTCCTCTCTCTAAAAATCAATAGAAAAATTTAAAATTCCTTGATTAAATAAAACAAAACAGTTAAACATAACTAGCTAGATACTTCAAAAATAAGATAAAAATGTCTATGAAGTCACAACCAATATCATGCTTATTTTTCAAGGGACATATTTTCTCATTCAAGTCACTGATAAAAAAAGGTATTTTCTACAAGTATACCTGTAGAAACTGGCCTTCTCATTCATTGTTGGATGGATTATATTGCTGCTAATTAAATAGTAAATTGTTAATATTTATCCCAAACCTCCCCATCTGTGGGGGCATTTTCATTTTTAAAACATTTTGGTTGAAAATATGAAATCTTAAAAAAACTGGTTTCTTACCCTACTCGGTAGATTAAAATAAATTCAAATATACTAAAGTTTTAAACATAAAAAAATAACCATTGCCCTGGCTGGTTTGGCTCAGTGGATAGAGCGTTGGCCTGGGGACTGACGGGTCCCAGATTCTATTCCAGTCAAGGGTACATGTCTGGATTGCGCGCTTGATCCCCAGTGGAGGGGCATGCAGGAGACACCTGGCCAATGATTCTCTCTCATCATTGATGTTTCTATCTTTTCCCCCTCTCTGAAATCAATAAAATATTTTTTAAAAAAAAAAACTATAGAAGAAAGCATAGGGCATAATTTTTTAAACAATGTGGAAGTCACAAACTTAAAAGTCATAGAGGAAAAGTTGGCAATTTGACTACATAATAAACTAAAAACCTTTGCACAAAAATAACTTTAAAAAATCAATAGACAAGTGACAAATTGGAATAATAATTTTGTATTACAGATGACACTGAATGTGCTAATTTCTTCAATATAAGAATAAGAAGTAAAAAGTCATTTAAAAATTGGCAGAGGACACGAAAAAGCAATTGACAGAATAAAAACCATTCACTTCTTTTAGACATATGAAAAACTGTTCACTTTCACTTATAATGAAATGAAAATTTTAAATGAGGTAATGTTTTCTTCACCTGTAAATTTGCAAAAGTCAAAATGTTTGATGATGGCCTTCCTTCACTTGGAAGAAGATTTAAACTTTTCCTGTGTCCTACCTAGTCCTTCTGGATTGGCTGCTATCTGCCTCTGGGAAACACTTTCTTCCCACCCTAAAGGCCCCTCCTTTGCTGTAGCTGGGCTGTTCTTCCTGTTCTACCTTTAATAAATCTAGCAAGGAACCTCCAGACCTTTGGACTTGTTTCCCCTCTACCAGGATGGTCCTTTCTCAACCTTTGTGTTTCCTCATTTTATTCAGTCTCTGCTCCAATGTCACCTTCTCAACCTCCGAGGGTCTCCCACCCATCGTATTATCCCCTTTTCCAGTTTTATTTTTAATGTGCTTTTTACTACTTGAAAATATCAATGTAATTGTTGACTTGCTTTTTTTTTTTTTGTACAATACAAAGAGTGTATTGTACATTGTCTCTATCCTTCCTCTCAATAGTTCCTCACCTAATAGGACCTAGCACAGAGCAGGTGCTCTGTATTCCTGAATATATGCACAAAAGCTGCACAGGATTGGAGAGGGTAGGGCAAACTGGCCTTCTCATTCATTGTTGGAAGGAGTATATTGCTGCTAAGTAAATAGTAAATTGTTAATATTTATCCTAAACCTCCCCATCTGTGGCGTCATTTTCATTTTTATAAAAATAATGTTCATAAACTTTTGATTTTGCAATTCTACACCTAGGGTTGAACTTATTTCTACAGGTGGATTAACATAGTTACATGGATTTATTACACAATCTATACTAATAAAAGGATAATATGCTAATTAGACCAGATAGACCAGACGTCTTCCAGATGTCCTTCTGGACAAAGCCACAGTGGCGGGGGCTGAGGCAGAGGTGGTTAGGGGCTATCACGCAGGTAGGGGAGCAGTTAGGGGGTGATCAGGAAGGCAGGGGAGAGCAGTTAGGGGTGATCAGGCAGGCAGGCAGGTAGAGGTGGTTAGGGGCGATCAGGCAGGCAGGCAGGGGAGTAGTTAGGGGCAATCAGGCAGGCAGGCAGGCAGAGAGGTTAGGGGTGATCAGGCAGGCAGGCAGAGAGGTTAGGGGTGATCAGGCAGGTAGGCAGAGTTGTTAGGGGTGATCAGGCAGTCAAGCAGGTGAGTGGTCCCCCTCTTTTGTGCACGAATTTCGTTCACTGGATCTCTAGTCTATATATATATAAAAGTTAAGCGACTGGAATGCTGAAATGACCACAATGACCAGTTGCTATGATGCACACAGTGGCAGCCAACTGGCCAGATATGGGCCCTGATCGCCCCCCCCCCACTAACCTCTCATGGTCCCTCCCCAGCCCAGCCCAGCCCAACCCCTGATCATCCCCCTCACCCTGACAGGGGCAGGGCTGGCCACCCAACTGCCCGCAGCCCCTCCACCCGGATGGCCCAGCCCGATCGACCCCCATCGGAGCAGGCTTGCCGGACCCTACCTGTGCACGAATTCATGCACTGGGCCTCTAGTTGTTTATAAAAAGAAAACATTAAAAATAACGTAAATGCCTGTGAACATAAGATTGGCTAAATAGTGCTATACTTCCAGAGGGGATAGTATATAGCTATTAAAAATGATGTATGTGTGTGTGTATGCATACATGTGTATGCTACTCTAGAACAATATTCTAGATATACTGTTTAATAAAAAAATTAACAAAATGTAAACAGCTGTATATTATTCTTTTTCATTACATTTTTTGGGTGACATTAATTGATAAGATTATCTAGGTTTCAAGTGTACATTTCTATGATACATGATCTGTATATTGCATTGTGTGCCCACCATTCAAAGTCAAATCATCTTCTATCACCATATATTTTGCCCCATTTACACTTTACTACTTTTACTCCCCTTCTCTCTGGTGACCACCATACTGTTGACTGAGTCTTTGAGTTTCAGTTTTCTATCACATATATGAGTGAAGTCATATGGTTTTTAGCTTTTTCTGACTGACTTATTTTTCTTAGCATGATATATTCTCAAGGTCCATTCATGTTGCAAATGGCAGTATTTCATCTTTTTTTTAGGCTGCGTAATCTTATTCTTTAACTTGGGAAAAGTACACATGCATATGTGTATATATACACATAATATATATATATTCATAAACATTAACAACAACTAATGAGACTAGCTAATTGTAGTAAGAGGGACAGCATGCCTGGGGAAAGGGTGAGAAAAAGAATTAGCTCTTACTGTAAGCCCTTTTGTGCTGTAGCTTTAACAATTATATTAATACTAGAGGCCCAGTGCATGAAAACTCATGCACTGGATGGGGGGTGGGGGGGGCCCTCAGCCCAGCCTGCCCTCTCTCACAGTCCAGGAGCCCTCAGGGGTGGTAGGCGACCCAGTAATCAGGGGAAGGCGATTCCCCCATCATACCTCTGCTGCTGCCACTGCTGGCAGCGCAATCCTTGGCCAGCCCTGGTTACCTGAGCCTCAGGTGGCCCTGGGCGGCTTGGGGGCTGAGGGGACTGGGGGACTCCAGAGGCAGGTATGCGGAATGACCAGGCCCACCTGCCACCCTGGCAGGGCTGAGGGACTGGGCGCCACCATCTTGTGGCTGATTCTTTTTCATTACATTTTTTGGGTGACATTAATTGATAAGATTATCTAGGTTTCAAGTGTACATTTCTATGATATAGCATATTCCCTCCTTATTGGCTGTGGGTGCTGCCATCTTTGTGACAACGTGTGAGTCAATTAGCATATTCCTGCTTTATTAGATAGAATAACATTTAGCAAAGGTGAAAAATTACTTTAATAAAAGAAATCAGTTTGCCTTATTTCTTACATATGTCAAAGGATTATTTTTTCTTCACATTTTTCTTGTTTTTATTGACTGTCCAAATGCAATTTTGGCTTCTTTATTTTATTTTTCCTACAAATTACCCTATGATTAAAGTAGAGCAGTGTTATGTCATCTATATGACTCATTAGAGCTAAGTAGATACATTACACGTGTATATGTACATATAAATGAATATTTATCCCAAGTTGTAAATTTTCACAAAGTAGCAATGTTGAAAAAATTCATCTACCTTGACATAACGTAATGCATTTCCTTTTCTGTACAATAAAAGCATGTGGAAACAATGTAAAATGGCTTTACACTTATCACATTGATGATAATGGAAACGGATGCTTTTTAAACCATGAAACTGTCTTTGCACTACTTTGAAATAGCCAATTAACTTACCCTTCATTTTGACTTAAGTGATTTGATAAAACACAGAATCATTGCATCAATCCTTAGTCATGAACCCTTGCTCTCTAAAGGTTAATGCTCCATCCTACTTCATTGAATTGAATGGTTTCATCTGTTTATATATTAAAGCAAAAGATATATTTTAACTAGCATTTATTTGGTTCTCATTTATATAAAATGCAATGAGAATGAGGATATTATGAAAATAGAATGGTGTAATAAATAGTTTCATTATGGGATTTTTCTGCCCTTTCTTCCTAAAGTGATAAGACAGTATTCTATAAGAGGAAATTGTAGATATAAAACGCAGCATTCAGTTTCTATTACTTTATTCCTAATGTTCAGTGAGATTTAATATGCAGTATTTAAAAACTCTTAGCCCAAGCTTTGTAAGTCACAGAACACCACCGGGATGAGATGGCATGAGCATTAATTTCTTTTTCTCTTGGCTATTGTAATTTAGCCCTTATGTGACTACAGAAGCTCTTCCTATTTTTTAATGTTATTTCAGTGTGAACCAGAATTTTTCCCTTTAGTATGTTTAGCAAAATTAGTGTTTCAGTGAGTGGAAGTAATAGTCTGAGAGAGAGATTTTATGCACATGAATTCTAAAGCCTGTCCTGCTTGGCTGCTGCTGCTCACATGGTGATTGGACAAGTGCCCAAGGGCATCAGTGCCAGGCAGCGATGCTTTCACTGTGACAGTTTGCACAACACAGCCACTGTCATCTCATTAGCAGGCATAAGCATTTTCGCCACATGCTGATTAATACAGTCGCACCTGCTCTCACCGTGCCATCCTAAGGATTTGAGTTGGACTTATTTTGTATTCCTCCAGGCTGCTGGCCATTTAATTTCATGACATCCTCAGACAACAAAGTCATCTTAAGAGGTCACCTGGTTCAGGCTCCTGCTTCCAGGCATACCAATAGTTAACTATTGGAGATAAATGGGTTTCTGTTATACTAGTATTTAAAAGTAGCTAGTGGGATGGTGATTCCACAATTTGTAGCGGCTTCAGTTTTTAATCAGTCTTTATAACTGTAGTGCAGTGGGCTGACTAATAAAGGAAGCTACATCGTTTTTCTTTTTCTTTTTCCATTAGGAGGCAGAAAAGCTGCCTTTCAGGAGTTGCTTGTCTTGTTTATCTTTATCCTTAGAGACAACCCCAGATAGCTTTGGAGGATATCCTAGTACCAAAAAGAATAATTTGAATGATCCCTTTTTTTGTGTAAATATAAAGCACCAATGATCCTGGAGCCTTTACATGCATATTCAAGTTGTTGGGAGGCAATGAGAAAATGTGCAGAGGGAATCCTTCAAAAAGGGAAGCACATGTTACCTCCTTTTCACTTTTTTTTTAGTGATTGGAGCATTCACAATGAATTCAGATCTTCCCAAATGAAATCAGATGGAAGAAATAAACACCCCTCACACCACAGAGATTACCATGAGCAGAGAAAGAGCTTACTGTGGGCTGTGTTGTATCCCTCTAAAATTTATATGTTGAAGTCCTACCCCCCAGCATGTCAGAATGTGGCCCTGTTTGGAGATAAAATCTCTAAAGAGGTAAGTCAGAATGAGGTCATTAGGTTAGGTCTTAATCCAATATGACACGTGCCTTTATAAAAAGAGGAAATTTGAATATAGGCAGGTACAGAAGAAAGACTCTGTGAAGACACAGGGAGAAGGTAGTGATCAGCAAGCTAAGAAAAGAGACCTCAGGGGAAACCAACCCTGCCCACACCTTTATGTTGGACTTCTAGCCTCCAGACCTGTGAGAAAATACATTTCTGCTGTTTAAGCCACTCAGTCTGTGGGTGCTTTATGGAAGCCGTAGCAAACTAACACGGAACCTAAATAATAAACTGGTTAGTGCAACTAACCAGACTTGACATGGGGATATTTAAACACACATTATACAGCTGACGCTGGAGGACTCCTCAAACTCAGTCACACTATAGCACAGTGTTGTCTTTGGAAGGAATCATTGTGCTTGAGAGTAAAAATGAAGGTCTACATTGGCCTTAGGTAGCCATACCTGAGCATAATATTGGGGAGAGGAGTCCTCTCCTGCTCCTACTTTATCAAGAGAAACTTTTTCCAGACCACCAGTGGAGGTATGGCTCTGCATCCAAGGAATGGTATCAGTCCAGCAGGACTGCCTGCCCTAGCAGCAGGAAGGTGAAGGTGACAGGGAATTCTCCTGTTTTCCTCCACCTAAGGAACCAATGCTCACTTGGCATTTACTTCCCACTGTATGCACTGACCCATTTCATGTTCATAAGTAAAATATGAATTTAAAGCTGTTTTCATATAAAGAAATTAGACACAGAGAGCATTCTCAAAGTGAGATAATTGAGATTTTTGTTGTGGTGGTCTTCCATTTTTTTTCTTTAAAAAAAACACACATAAAAATTATGTATTTACAAAGGCAGGAAAGAGGAGTAAGGGGATCACAAAGGACAGGGCAGTAGTGTGGACTTAAAATGACTGAAGAGTAGCTGTTTCTGAACAGTGTGCTAAGGTATTGAGAATGGCTTCAGCAGAGACACCCCATTAAGGCAAATCCGACTACAGGGAGGCAGAAGGAGAATAAATATCCTGGCCCTACTCTCTTTCTACCCTCTGAAATCCTCCCCAAACTCCACATTGGCTGAGCACATACCTTGTCAGAGCACAGAATTTGCATGTAGGTCCGTTTTCCCAGGGAAAAGAGAGTGGGGAAAGGGATGGAGAGTAGAACTGGAGGGACAAAGAGGAAGGTTAAGGCAGTTGCCCAGGGTCACATAGATAGTAAGAGGGAGGGAGGGATTTTGAATCCAGTAGTTAGACTGTGAAGCCCAGGTTCAGGCTTTGTTACCAATTGCTTAGAATCAAGAGTGGCTGCCACTTGCAGACAGCAGGGTAGCCTGGCCCTGACACAATAAGCTCCCGGTGTCTGTGGGGGACCCTGATATTCAGGCTGTTGGCTGGAACTCCACCTATAACCAGGTCTTCCTAGTAACATCAGTGCTCTGGGAACTCTGGCCTGTAGAATGGGAGATCCTAAAAGTGAAAATTACATTTTATGATAGGTCCAATGGATACAACCTGCTTTATAGCTGAAGGTAAAGGATTCTTTCTGTGTGTGCAATGTATAATTCTATTTGTGTGAAGTTTCAGAACAGGCAAACTCACCTATAGCAAAGGAAATGATTACCTTTTGGCCAAAGGTATGAGGGGAAATTCTGGGAAGAACAGTTGCTTTTGTCCTTAGCTAGGCTTTCATTGCCTGCTGCGCAGGCGGGTTTTGCAGTGCTGGGTGCCCTGAAGGCTCCACTGCAGGCTGCATAATAAAGGGTTCTGTGTTGGCAGTCCATAGCCGACTTCCCCTGGGGAGCCAGCTTTGCCTCCTCTGAATATTTTCAATGTTTAATCATTTTGGTTTGCTTCTCTGCACTTTCTAGTTTTTCCAAATCCTTTTAGTCATAGATAAATTAAGCCCTGGTATTATAAATAATCCTGATATAATGAGTTAATTCTGAGCCATGATCTACAAACTAGTGTAAGTTGTTACTTCCCAGTCCTTAAACTTGCATTTTTGTTAACATCACCCAAAGTCATTAAATAAAATATGTAACTTGCTTTTATTTACTTTTACTTTTTAGCTGACTTTGAATACTAGGGTCTCTTCTACATTTGCCTAATAATTTTACTTTGCGTATAATTCTAATATTTATTATTTTATAACTTGATTAGTCTAATGGCTGTAAAGTAATATTTGCACTATAGTAAATTATTGTACTCAATTATTTTCTTATCAGAAATTATGATTGAGGACTTATGATCAGAAACTTATGGTAGGCGCTTGAGAAATGACTAAATAGGAATAGCAGTTATAAAACATATATAATTAATCATCTTCCTGCAAACCATTCATTTCTTTCTTTCCTGTATATATGGCATTGCTATAGGAGAGGGATGTGGTGCTGGTCCTTCCCAGCTTTATTTCCATATCTGTGCAAGGGAGGCCAGTGTTACCTACCACTAGGCTAAGGAGGCAGATAGAGGAAAATGGATTGAGATAGATCCGTTTCAAATCCTTGCTCAATACCTTTCTAAAAATATAACCCTAGGCAAGTTCCTGGCTTCTATAAGACTCTATTTAGTCAATAGTGAAATGTTAAGATTAATTCCTATTTGCATGACTGTTGTGAGAAGTGAGATAATATATGTCAAGTGCTTGCACGTGGGTGTCCCCAAATTGGCAGTTGTTACTTAAAGATTCTATCTCTTGACAAAAGCTAATGTTATAGATTTTAAATGATTAATGATTTTAAATTGAAAGCATCTGAAATCTTAAGCCAAAAATACTTTTTTATTGACTTTTTATATAATCGGTGACTATTCCCTTGTCACCATTTGCAGCTCCTTTCCACCTAAGTTAAAGAAAGAAGGTACAGTACATATCCGTCATCAAATAACATGCAATAGCCACTTAAAACCGTCCACACTGGGAACCAAAGAACACAAGAGAGATTTCTTTTTCAGACACACACTTATCAATAGTTTTCTCCAAGGAGACCAATATACTATGTCCAATATGTTTTTAGCAAACAAACAAACAAAAAAAGGCAATTTGAAAATAGTTTATTTAAACTTTTTAGGTACACTTGAAGTAATTAAAGCCATGTTTAGAAGATAAATAAAGAATATGCAATCAACACTCTTTACATTTTATGCAACTTGTTAAAAGGGAAACTTAAATCCAAAGAAATCATTCAGTAAGCACTGAACCACAGAGTATGCCAGGCAGTGTGACTACTTGATGAACAATAACAAAAAAAAAATTCAATTCAAACAGGGCCCTCATGAATTTGTAACCTAAGCTATGTGACATAAGACATGTATCAGCAGGGCTCTGTTTCAGCAAGCAGCAGAATCCAATTTTGAAACAAAAAAGGAGTTTTATTAAAGAGTATGATGGAATTCATAGAAACCTTGATGGGACTGAAGGACCAGATGGAGGTTAAGTATCTGGAGAAAATGCCTGTAACAGCACAGAGGTAGCCTGGTGTGTGAGCCATTGCCCTGAAACAGGACTGGATCTTCATTCAACACCTGGTTCCTGGGACCAGGAACCCCCTGGTCCTGTCACTGCTGCAGCCACCACCACCAAAGAGAAATCGTCCCAGTATGAGCTTCCAATTTTGGCCAAAGCGTGTGCCTCTGATTTGTGGTCCTGGGTCACCTGCCAGAGCCACAAAGGAGATTGGAAAATGAATTTCTAACATTGTCAGGTTCTGTGATAGATGGCAGCCACCACCAAATCTCATAAGAAGAGAAATTCCTGAAACATTGAAAAGTCTAGATGAGTTCATAATCCAAGTGGTCTAAAATAATGTCAAATATCCACTATACTATGTAAATGATGCGTAGAAAAAAGTAAAAGTTCTCCAAGTGGCACCTGGGGACCACACTGAAGTGGTTTCTATAAAATTAAGGTTTTAACCTACAGTTTCTCTAAGAGGCTTTTATGGCCACACTTCCTAGGTCTTTTCTCACTGTCTATACCAGCACTCCATTAATTGCATCTAATAATTACAACCTAGTATTTTATTCATGGGTTTCTGTGTTTTCATCTGTCTTCTCAATTAGAATGCATACTCCATGAGTACAACTTGCCTACCTTGCTTTCTCTGTTGAATCCACAGCACAATTCCTACCCCACAGCATTTACATACAGTGGGGCCTTGACTTACGAGTGTCCCGGCTAACGAGTATTTCGAGATACAAGCTGTCTCTCGGCCGATTTTTTGCTTTGAGTTGCGAGCTAAAATTCGGGTTACGAGCCAGCTTCAGATACTCCACCGCTAGTTGGCGCAGCGAACGTCACAGTGAACGCCACAACATCAGCCCAGCATCACGTGTCTCACTCGTTCACTTTAAGATTTGACATACGAGTAATTTGAGTTACGAGCTCCATCACGGAACGAATTAAACTCGTAAGTCAAGGCCCCACTGTACTGAGATTTCAACTAGAAGTCAAAGATGAATAAAATCACTATAGAAAGAATGTTTTCGGGGGGGGGGAAATGGACACATATGTAATACCCTTTGTAATAAAAAATAAAATTAAAAAAAATAAATTAAAAAAAAATAAAAAAAAACCTGAAAAAAAGAAAGAAAGAATGTTTTCCTAACCTATAAAAGTTGGTGATATTAGCAAACCAAAGAAAGTATAAATTGGAAGTTATCTAGGAAGTAAAGAAAAAAGAGATGATCTTTAGAAACTAGGAGACTTTTGGTGGCAAGAGACAGAAATCTCAACTCACAAGGAGATACAGGGAAGGGTTGGTTGATTCCATGCCTCAGTGATGTCATCAGCGACCAATATCTTTTTCATTTGTCACCTTTGCCTATTATAGTGTCAGCATGTTTTAAGTCAGGTTTCCAGGAACAAAGAGGGAAACATGCTTCCTTGTTCATGTTCAATGGGAGAGAACACAATATGCATTGCTTCTAACACGTCTCTTTAGCTGGACTAGCCTGACTTCGGCAGGTGCTCACTTTCTCAGGGAGTTATGTGTAAACTGATAGGATTATTGGTCCTATGACTGAAGAAGAAGATGGCATGGCTACTATTCTGGTGCTGGGGAAGGCTCAGACCCCCAAACAAAATCAAGAAAGGAGGAAAGTTAAAAATAAATGCTAGGTAGAAAGCCAGTGGTTTCCTATGTTGGCAGTTATCACTTCTTTGAAACACGGGCAAAGAAAAAGATAGCACAATCCAGGGATTTCATCTGATTAGTCCTGCCAGCAGGCATGTCATTTGAATGTTTGCAGCGGGCATGGCAAGTTGATGCCTTAAACTCTGGAATCCTGTTGCTTATTTCAGTTGCCATGAGTTCATGCTCACTACACTATGTAGTTACTATGATTAGGCCCCCCAAGTAGTGTGATTGCTCAAAGAGCATGTGCTGGTCAGAGGACTCAAGTGTGTGGTCACATCAACCATTTAATTAATGTCATTAGTGAATTAACATTTTGACTTTATACATCAGTCTCCTGTAGCTATGTTTTAAAATGTGAGTCAGCAACCCTGAGTCTGAGTATGTGAAGACCCTGGTAAAGCTTGTGGAATAATCAGTTATCTTTGAAAAATACTTAGAGAACTTTGTAGTTTTGGAAATTATTCATGGTAGTGATGGGAATGACTGCATATTGTTTTAAAATGTAATACATGGGTAAGTGACAGTGTACATATTAGTGAACATAATGCAGTCAAAGCTTGACTAGAACTCTGTATTGATCTGAAAACCCAACAACTCCACTGAATCACCTCCCCTCTCCTCCCTGCTCTAAGAGAAGGAAGTGTTAGGCACTCTTACTACTTTTCTCATAAGGAATTTCTGCTGTATATACTTCATTCCCTTTGAACACTTTGCTTTTGACTAATCTCCCTTATGATTAATAAGGGAGATTATTTTATTCTATAAGTCTCTGTCTTTAATAAAGTTACATTCAAACATATGTTTAGGCAATTCTGATGATCTCCTCTCTAATTTACTCTGTGATATTTTGTAGTATAACTATCAGAGAGTAAACTTATCCTATATAATAAAAGGCTAATATGCAAATAGACCGAACGATGGGGGCAGATGCACAATGCAGGAGCTGCCCACTGGTGGCCAGTGTGCTTCTACAGGGCAAGCGCCACTCAGCCAGAAGCCCTGAGCCGGGCTTATGGCTGGAGAGTGCAGCGGCAGTGATGGGAGTGTCTCCCGCCTCCACAGCAGTGCTAAGGATGCCCCAAGGGCTCCCGGACTGCAAGAGGGTGCAGGCCAGACTGAGGGATCCCTCCCCACCAAGTGCTCGAATTTCATGCAGCAGGCCTCTCTGGTTTAATTTATAATAATAATTTTCATTTATTTTTCAACTTTTTTATGATAGACACATTGTAAATGCCAGGCCAATTTTTACAACCAGGAGGCAAATAGAGGGCTGTATCATAATTATCCTTAAATGTAAATATACAATTCTGGGAGGTTAGCTAACTTGCCCAAGTTTTCAAAGCTCGAAGTGGGAAGGGCTAGGAAATGTTATCATATTCTCTATCCTGTACATTTTTGAGCATAGGGGGTGAGTGGGTCTGTGGTGGGTACAGGGCAGTGAAGAGGATCCCTCACTGTGTCTCTGTAGACTGGCATCCATGCTATGATTTAAATGTCAGGTATATGCTGTTCCAGTCCTCACCACACACAGTAGTTCTCCACAGAATATTGATTGTAGTTACGTGAGGACAGCTAAACAAGATTACATATTATTCTTTCCCTCTAGATTTTTACTGTCTTTTTGACCGATGCTGTTTATATATGTAGGTGTTATGTAGCTATCATTTGCAAACAGAGTTGTTGATTATTTAGTAGATGTGTCTCTGGGCTACTCCTCAGAAATCCAGCACTTGGGTCTGGAGAATAAGAGCCACAGGACAGTGATGTTGGTTATAGGGAGAAAAAAATTCCTAGCCAAGTTCTTTACCCTGGAAAGAACACTCTCTTGCCATATGCATAAATAATGTTTCACTAAAATTGGGGACACAGCACCTCTATATAGTTACTCTTCACATGCTTGACTCAGCAGTTTTTTCAAAATCCTGTGAAATGCTCTATTTTCTTCACAATATGTTTAGTTGAATATGAAGTAGTACATATATATCCATATGTTGTATTCAGACAACAAATGCCTTTATTTCCCCTTAAAGAAAATATCTAAAATTCAAATGAAAGAAAACTCTTTTTTAACCCAAAGTTCCAATTGCCATCTGAAATTATAAGATTTTTATATTTATAAGCTCTGTCCTAATGAGATTAATGTCAATGAACTTAGAACAAACAGACTGAGTAGCTTTGAAATATACTATGTAAAATGTAATAGAAAAAGTGTTTGGTAAAATATGTTTTTGGTTTTACTGAACCCCAAATATTTAGCTAATGTTATGATGTGACTACCCAACCCGTTTTATATTCACTCTTTTGGTTTCAGGTGAAATTACTGATACAACATATATAATAAATGTGCCTTGGGTGTTGTTAAAA
Source organism: Myotis davidii (assembly GCF_000327345.1). Taxonomy (NCBI): domain Eukaryota; kingdom Metazoa; phylum Chordata; class Mammalia; order Chiroptera; family Vespertilionidae; genus Myotis; species Myotis davidii. The sequence goes on from NW_006291231.1 coordinate 2,882,442, forward strand.
TATGTTATAATACTCTGTCATCTTCTATGATCATGTCACATTTAAAGTAAAAAAAAAAATTAAATTAAATGTAGCTTAAATCCCTCAGCATGTATAGTGTGAACCTCACTGTCCCAGTGAGAACCCATACTATCCGTAGTGTGCCTGATATTGGGGTTTGACAGGCAGCCATCAGGGGCATCTCAAGAGGCCATTTTGAAAATGCAAACCTTCAATAAGATCAAAGTGTGTACAAAAGTATTAAATTATACCCAGATAGAGAAAAATATGTGTCCATTTATGTGAAATGTAACATGCTCTATGAGCTTTCCTTCATGCATACACATGAAATCCATGCCACTGAAATGTGGAGATAGAGCTGGGGGGAAAAAAGAATCTAAACTGGGATCACATGTCCTTTCTGGCCTCTAACGGTGGCATTCATCTGGCATAATAGAGACTCAGAAGCACAGTGCGCCTTCACTCTGCAGGGGTTACAAAGCTGTTCAGTGTAGGAAATCAGCAAGTGAATATCTCTTCCCCTAGCTGGAAAATGAAAAACACCTGACACTTGAGAACTGTTAGTACATGATTTGAATGCCATTAGGGGCTGCTCCTCCACATTCTGTATTACAGCTGTGGAGTGTGTAACCCATGAATAGCACTTGTGTTATGTTTGCTTTAGAAAACTGTGTTGATCCCTCCAGGCGCTCTATGTGCAAGTACTCCCACGTGAGGCATAGAGCGGGGGGAAGCACAGCAAACAGATCTGTCTTACAGAGAGACTGTTCTGTAAGGAAATATTTTCAGAGGCTGGAAAAATGGGTAGCATGCCTCCCACTCCGGTTGTAACTTTTGAAAGACAGTGGCCAAGGAGATCTTTAATTGACACAACAAAACTAAGCATTCTAATGCACAAGTTGAAGTCATATGCAACCATCTCCATGTGGCTTAGAGGTATAAAAAAGTTTGGCCCAACCCTTTCTGGATTTAGTTTGTAGAATGAGGGTTGTAACATGAATGTTTTTCTTTGGAAAAAGTTGCTCCTTTAGGTTTTTTAAACTACTTCTTTAGCTGTGAAAATCAGATCATGTTATAAGATTTATATTTCTCTTGGATTTCTTTCAGAAGCAAGTTATTTTAGTGCTTCGGGATTGAATAAAATCTCTTAGTTTCTCTCTATACAATTCAGTCTAGACCAGTGGTTCTCAACCTTCCTAATGCCTCGACCCTTTAATACAGTTCCTCATATTGTGGTAACCCCCAACCATAAAATTATTTTCATTGCTACTTCATAACTGTAATTTTGTTACTGAATCGTAATGTAAATATCTGATATGCAGGATGTATTTTCATTGTTACAAATTGAACATAATTAAAGCATAGTGATTAATCACAAAAACAATATGTAATTATATATGTGTTTTCTGATGGTCTTAGGTGACCCCTGTGAAAGGGTCGTTTGACCCTCAAAGGAGTCGTGACCCACAGGTTGAGAACCGCTGGTCTAGAGCAAAGTGGCATATTTTAGGGATGAATATGTAAGCTGCTGACTAGACTTGCTTTTGAATAAATGAAATTCATCATGAAAATGATAGCTTGATTTCAGCTGTAATTTTTTGTCCAGATCAGAAATTTTACATCTTAGTGTTATGGATAAGCCACTTTGCTCATTTTAGGATTTTTTGTTTGTTTGTTTTGCTTTGTTTAGGTGGCTATCAGGGTTACACAGCTATCTCTGAGAAGACTTGGGTTTGGAGTATAGATGGCTTTGGAAAGGAATCCGTCAGTTACTGAGCAAAGACTCAGTATGGTGATTTACACACTTGACTCCATTTAACACTCACAACTTCACAGACATGCCACAAGGTGGATATTATTATACCCATTTTGACAGATGTGGGCACTTTCTCAAATTACAAAGCTGGTGAATAGCAGAGATGAAACTCAAAGTCAAGTTGTTCTAATTCCAAAGTTATGTGCTTAAACATTATCCTTTATTGCCTTCTACAAATCATTATGAAACTTTCTCAGAATGATCCTCTTTCAAAGAGCTTTTCAATCTTGACATGACTCTTGCTTACTGAATAGCTGTCTTTTTTTCTTGCCTTCTTAACAAATACCTAAGGAGCAGTCTAATGAATATAATAAAATCTTATTCTTGCCTCCAGTGGTTTGCAAGCTCGAATGTTATCAGCATCACCTGGAAAGCTTTATAAACCTACCAATGCCTGATCCTACATGAGACCATTTCCATCAGAATCTGAACGGAGGTTGAGCCAGAACACAAGGCACAGTTAAAGTCTTTTCTAGTGATGCTAATATGCGGCCAGGGTTCAAAACTTGTGCTATATGTTGACATAAAAATGCATAAATTCTAGATCTCCATGTTTTTTTCTCAGCTATAAGAAAAATTGTAAAGATTTTCTGTCTTTTTGGGAAAGCAAACAATGGTACCTTTATATATTTCCACATGGGTTTATCAGCACATCATTCTTCCTAGTTGATATGCTCAGAGGATGTGTCAGATCCGTCTGCATCCATTTCTCCCACTAAGGAATGTGGGTTGGAACCAGCAACATGGAAGGCAACTGGGGATAAATAAAACAGTTTATAACACTTGGTCTTAAAATATTCTGTCGTTTCTTCCCAGCAATTTAAAGGACTTGTCATTCAAAGGACTCCACCTAATTGTCCCCCACATCTGTAACCACTTTGGGGCAGGGCTGAGGTGTATAAACCTGTGTGAGGACTCTTCATTTATTCATTTCTGCAGCAACATCCTGGCACTGACTCCCTTTGAACCATTATTATCTTAATTTGCTGTTGAGTTAGTTTTTGACTAAATAGTTATCACGGCCTGGCTTATACCTTTGAGGCCACTGGACCAATTCAGAGAGCTGAATGTATTATACAGATCCAGCTTTTCCATTGGAAGTTGGAAAATTTTTTTTCCTGTTATTGGAAAAGAGGAGAAATCAGTGGCACATTTGCCTTTCTTTGGTAATAATATTTATTGGCAAAACGTCACCTCCTATCACTGAAAATGGCAAAATCATTAAGTGTTAAATGTACCTAGAAAAGTGAGGTCCATCTCAAGAGGCAATGCTATGACATCAAGGTAGATGTTACCTAAAAAGAAGCCTGTTGTTCTTAAGAAAACAATTTCTGAGACCATGCCACTTCAAATTTTGACACCAAATGAATGATCTACACTGAGCTTTGGGAACTGAACAATATGTGAAGGGTGTGTACTCTACTTTTGTTAAATTGAGGTGTAGCTACAATTTACAAGCTGTTCATATCTTCTGATGCCTCTCCTGATCTAGGTTCCACCATTTTTCCACTATTTTTTTGCTATAGAAAGTTTGAGCTACATGGACTGCATCAACAGACTCTAGCCAGTGGGACTATTGGCTGGTGATTGGATTGTGGGGTGGGAACAAAAGTAACTTTGTCCTTGTTTGGTCAATGGAATTTGGCAGAATTTCTTCACCAAAGGCCATGGCTTTCATAAAGTGGGCCTGTCTAGGTAGCTATTCACTCAAAGTATATTTAGCTGTTCCCTCCTCTTGTCCATTTAGGGGAACTAACACTCTTCCCATTGTTGCTGGTCTCAGGGATCTGCGCTATTTGTTTACTGCTAAACCCACCCGCATCTTTGGTAATAGTTTCTTTATTAAACTGTCTGAAGTCTATCCATTTTGAGTGTGCCATTTCCAAGAGTTAATCTTAGAACATGGAGCTCTAATTTCTTTGGAAGCAATCCTAAGTATGATGGCATCATTAAACTAGATGTATACCCCTGATATTTTTCTTAGGGTGCACTCACCTTACATTCTAGGTAGGAATGTTCGTTATTTTATTTTTCGGTTGGGGGTGACTAAAACAACAGAAATTTATTGCCTTACAAAGTCAGCCATATTGAATTAGGGTACCCACTATGACCTCATTTTATTAATTCATTTTTTTAGTTGGGGAAGGGACACAAACATTCAGTCCATAATAGTTAAAATATTGAAATACTACTTATACAATAGTGGAATTGTTGGATCCCCAATAATGGAATTGCTCTTACGTATTTATATTTTTATATACTTTATTGAATAGGACTAAAAGGGTAAAATTATGGTTATCCAGTTAACTGCCATGATACTTTGAATTTAATTAAAAAAGGTCCACCGCTTGTGTCTGTAGACCCTTCTGGTGTAAACATGGTTAGTAAGATAAAGGAATTACTTATGGGAATATGTTGCACAAACAGGTGCCAAATTGGTGACAGAAATAATAACTAAGAGTGACTGTTAGAAAATGAGGACACTTTGTGCCTGAGCACATACCAAGTTCTGGCATTGGAAGAGGAGATTTGGGTTTTTAATATATTTTAAAGTGTGGCAAGCATTTTACTAACATTTATAGTCACAACAATCCTGCAAAGCAGGCACTCTAAAAATATCTCTTAAGCACCTTCTGTGTGCTAGGCATTTTGCTAGATGCTGGGGATATAGCAGTAAGCAAAATGAACAAGGCCCATGCACTCAGAGAACTCACCTGGAAACATAGGGGAAAGACAACGGGCGATTTCACTGAAGAGTGGTGGGTGCTGAGGGAAGAGGAAGGAGCGCATAGAGGGTGTGTCTCATCCTGATTAATGACATCGCTGAAGGATTCCTGGGAGAGGAAATGCTAAGCTGAACCTCCTGGTGAATAGGAGTTAGCTAAGTAGACAGAAGGAGGAATTTTCTAGGCACAAGGAAGGATGTATCTGAGAGTCCATAACAGGAGAGAGCCTGGCATTTCTTAGACATTAGGGGAAGTAGAAGATGGCTCTTTTAGCTACACTAGACACAAAATCTGGCTTTTCTACAGACTATCTGAAGAGTTGTGGAAGCAACTCAAAAGTGCAGCGAATTTAACTCACTTATGAGGCAAACTTTATCCAATGGAAGACAGGAAAGAGGAGGGACATGAACAGATAAATTTCCTCTTTGTTCCTCCCTCTAAAATTGATGATGATGATGATGATGATGATGATGATGATGATGGAAAGCATGCAATTTTTATTGAGAGTTTAGTATGAATCAGGTACTTTTCAAAGGGCTTTAAACTTAACCACATTTAATCCTCAAAACACCCAGAATCTTAATGTATGCACAGAGATTTTGAATAGCTTTTATATGACATGTGGCACTTTTATATGACAGAGCCAGGCTTCTAACTGAGATCTGCTTAAAGTCAGGTGAAGACTGGGCTGACTGCCAGAAAGAGATCGTCTAAATGCATTGGTGACTACCTGTTAAAAATAGCATTTAAGAAAAGCCAATGGAAATTGCCAAACACTATTACAATTTATAACTAGGTGATAGATTTGGTTTTGTGACTCCTCAATGTTCTTGAGTTCAGGGTTGCAGTTTCAATGGTGCCTTACAGTGTATGCAGTAAAACACAGCTGGTAACTGACTGTAATTATAATTATTGGCCTCTTACCAGTATTTAAAGATGCATTGCATGGATCAGTGCTTTGAACTTTGCTTTTTAGTTTTTATCAACAGTGTACCATTACTTTTCTAAAGACCTTTTTTTTTCACCTTTATTTAGATCTTGCACTGGTCTATAATTACATGAAACTAAAATCCTCTATGGATTGATTTCCATAAATTACAAATATGTCATGCGTTATGTTACTGGACAAAAGGTCAGCAAACCAATTTATTACACCAGTAGCACATTTACTAGACCTCGGACAATGATCCATTTTTGAAAGCCTTCTGTTTTTAACTCTTTAAGCTGCATTTCAGCTAAAACCCAAATAGTACATAAAAGGGAATTTAAATCACTATTACCCCCAATAGTTAGAAAGTAGTATAAATTTGGGTAGATGGTTGTGAACTGGTCTTTGCTTGTAGCACATCTATTTCTAATTGAGTTTTCTATAATAGAGAAGAACTATGTGGTAGTTTGCAGCATCTTAAATATAAATACAAGTCCAAATTAACCCCATTATCAATATAAAAACAAATCCCATCATATTAAATTACAAGTTTAGTAAAAGGAATACTAATAGCTTAGTATTATCTTCAAAATAACAAAATATTACACATTATGCAACTTAAAAATTAAGCTGAAATCTCCCAGTGTCTTGAGTGGTCCTTTGTAACCAATTAAAAATGAATCCAAGAAATTAAAATTTAAATGGCATGAGTGAAACAATCTAGTTTCAAAGAGGGACCTATGTCCTATCTGGCAGCAGCTTCGTTGGAACAACGTGCATGAAACTATTTTGATATTAATCTATTCTGCAAATTTTGTCAGAGTTTTGGGCCTTCCCTGAAAATTTTATTTTTCTATTTTGAAAGCTGCAATAACCTCTACATTTACAAATGGCACCACATTTTCCAGTTCAGTTCTCTTAGAGTTGAAATGTTATACTTAACATTGACTCCACTTTTCCTTGTTCCTTGCCAATGTGATGGCAAGTCCTGCTTTTCTAGTCAACAGCTCTCCTACCATTGTCCTTTTGTTTGTTGTTGAACATGAGCGCTCCATTTTCTCTCATTTCGATTATTAAATTTTTTTCCTGCCTTTACTCCATAATAAACATTGATAGCAGATGATATTAGTGGGACACAGTGATTATTCATGTATATCTTCCCTCAACACATTCTGGAGGACCAAGCACGTTGGCTTAAAATTCAGGATATCCTGCCAGGGTGTTCAGTGGTTAGAATGTGGGCCATGGGTTTGATTTCCAATCAAGGACACATACCTGGGTTGCAGGCTCGATTCCCAGCCACTTTTGGGAGGCAACCAATTGATGTGTCTATTTCACATTGATATCTCTCTCTCTCTCTCTCTCTCTTTCTCTCTCTCTCTCTCTCTCTCTTTCTCTCTGTCCCTCTCTCCCTCCCTCCCTTCCACTCACTCTAAAAATAAATGGAAAAAATATCCTTGAGTGAGGAAGGATTAACAACAATAACAATTCATTCTCATTCAGCCTACTATAAAAAAATTCTCTTCCATCTGTTGATTCTTATAATCCTTACATTTCTTATATTATTCATCATCCTCAATTATGCCCTGCCCTTGTGTAGTTTTGCTTATTTCTGAAATTACCAACTTTCTATTTTGCCCATCAAAATCTTTTCTTTATTTTACAGGTTAATTTAAATTTTTATACTTATGTTCCTGCTTAGCACTTATCATGTTACTTATAATCTACCACCAGTTATTTGTGTACATTTATTATTATTATACTTATATGTCTGTTGCTTCAGTCATTCTCTACAATATCTCCAGGGCATATATTCCCCTGGATGATAGACTAAAGATGAGAGTTTAAAAATCTTCCCAAGGACATAGTCAAGATCAAAGCTGCATCAAGTAACTCTAAAGCCACATGACCCTGATATTCTATGGCTTTTCATAGCTACTTCCATAACAGAATTGGGTGATATATATACATGGATGCACATGCACATACCGTACTATTGCAGTAATATAGATGATCAGTAGATAGATAGATAGACAGATAGATAAGATATAACTAGAGTAATGTAAATGTAGACTACTTTGGCTTTTCTTAGAATTTTCAGAAATTTTCTGACTCCTAATTAGCCAATCAATGGCACATTTAACAACTAATATATTTTTTATGTTTTATGAGAGCCTTCTTGAAGAAAGATGCCTGCTGTGCCTCACACTGCATATGAAGGAATGTCTCTGAAACTTGAGAGTGTTCTCACCAACCTAAGAGGGTTTATTTGTTTGAATACCTGGTAGTTTCTGCCTTTTATGATTGGACTTATGATCCACAGCAGGTTTCTGAGAGTAAATTAAAGAAGCTGACATTGGCATTGAAATAGAGTTCTTCCAGTGCGTTAAGAGCCTTGCTTTACCTTGAGGGACAACTAGGAATAAACGTTTAGTAGTACACTGGCCTGTGCTGGGGGGAGGGGTGGGGAGGGGGTGGAGGTGGGGGGTCAGTCACAGGGACTCCAGGATGAAGGAAAGCACTGTCTGTAACAATCAAACTGTGAGGCAGCTTTGGTTGTCCCTTTGTTTCTCTTCCAATTGAGAATCTTTTGTGTGCGTTTTCCCCCCAGTCATTTTCCTGTCTGCACTCCACTTTGCTAATTAAAATTCTAATCACTCGGACAGTTAGAGGTAGAAAAAAAATTATTCTTCCATGCTGGAGAAGGTAATTTCAAGGTGTTTTAGCTGCCAAAGAAACAAAAGAAATTAGACAAAGAAGCAGATTGTCATAGGAGGACAAACAAATTTTGTTTTCCCATTCTGCCTAAAAATAAGAAACTTTAGCAAAGATGACACATTTGGCATTAAAATAATTCTACATACGTGAAGGTTAAACAATATGTTTTCGTTTCTTACAGGTAAAGGTTTTCTGATAAAAATAGTCTTTTTACATTTGTTCGTGTCAAAAATAATTTACTGTTCTTGGCATAAAATGAATTATAACATCAAAGGTTTGACTTGTTCTCTGTGATATGTTGTTTCTGAAAGTGTTTCCTTTTAATTTTTGACTTTCGGGTCTTCATTAAATATTTAAGAGAATAGAAATTCATATTTAAAGCAACGAAATTTGTGGTATGATTTTTTAAATAAAATTTGGATGTTAAATTTTTAATGCTAACTGGTCTAGAAATGTTAAATTCAATTGCATCTAAGATGTATTTAAAAATGGGTGTTCTAAAAAGGTGGGTTTCCTGAGAAAGTTTCCAACTAAATTAATAATTAGGCTGAATTTAGGCTGTCTATTAGAGATCCAGAAATAGGGTAGGGTTGGGAGGATGATTACCAGATAAGCTACTGTCTGAATTGACTGACACTTAACTGATTACTTAATTACAAAAAATTTTTTTTGACCGGACACTTAAAATATACTGAACTAGCTGTCTGATACAATATTATTTAAATATAATTGAAGATGTTTAGAAAGATGCTGTTTCCCTGGCTGGGTGGCTCAGTTGGTTGGAGCATCATCCCATATACCAAAAGGTGGTGGGTTTGATTCCTGGTCAGGGAACCATATACCTAGATAGCAGGTTCAATCCCTGGTTGAGGCATGTGAGGGAGGTAGCCAACCGATTGATGTTTGATGTCTCTCTCTCTCTCTCCCCCCCCCCTTCACTTCCTTTTTCTAAGAGTAAAAGCACACACATGCAAAATGCTGTTAATCAACAAGCATCATTGATTGACCCATGCAAGACATTCAGGACACCCATAGAGGTCTACATAAAATGCAAGGACCCCAGGATTTGTAATGTAATAAGGTAATTTATTGTGTGATATAATTTCCAAAAAAAGAGATGCTGGGGGAAATATAGTTTTCTAATTCTCAAGCCTCTAGTCAACTGAGGATCTATTTATAACTTTAAATTTCAAATTTTCGTAGCAGTTAGCAAACTGAGAATTTATTTATTTATTTATTATCTATTCCGTTTTTTAATTTAAATTTTATTTTTTTTTATTATAGTTTACATTCAATATTAGTTTGTATTAGTTTCAGCTGAAGAGCATAATGGTTAGACAGTCATATAGTTTACAAAGAGTTCCCCCCACATTTCCAGTACCCACCTGGCAGCATTCATGGTTATTACAATACTAGAGGCCTAATGCACAAAATTCGTGCAAGAGTAGGCCTTTGCAGCCCCGGCTGCCTCAGGCCTTGTAGCCCCGGCTTCATCCAGAAGGTTGTCTGGAAGGACATCCAGACAGTCATTCTGCTGTTCCGGCCGTTTGGTCGATTTGCATATTATGCTTTTATTATTATAGGTTATTGACTCTTGGTATATTCCCTATGCTATACTTTACATCCCAATGACTATTTTGTAACTATCAATTTGTACTTCTCAATCCTTCACCTTTTTTATTCAGCCCCCCAAACCCTCCTCCTCTGTCAAACATCAGTCTGTTCTCTGTATCAATTAGTCTGTTTCTGTTTTGTCTGTCCGTTTATTTTATTCTTTAGATTCCACATGTAAGTGAAATCATATGGTATTTGTCTTTCTTTGTCTGACTTGTTTCACTTAGTATAGTGCCCTCTAAGTCCATCCATGCTGTGACAAATAGTAAGATTTCTTATCCAAAACATACATGTATATGAAATAAAAATAATGAACTTGGTGTTAAAAGAATAGTTGTAATTATCATTGAATGTAGGTTTTATTTAATAAGTACAATTTTATCCTCATTAATTTTTTATCATGAAATGAATAAATGAATCAATAAAGTCTTTACTCATTATTTTTATTTTATATACATATATGTCTTAGAATCAAATATCTAGTAGCAGTCTTTATAAAATTAACCTTTAGGTATTATTTTATTGGTGAGACAAACTATGTTTTTTATTGTTATTTTGTTGATTGAATGATTTACTAAGTATGTCATCCCAGAAGGATTCAACAACATACAGATTTCAGAGTCTGTAACCATTCAGTGTTGTGTGTGTATGAACTTTAAGATGTTGACATCTATAGAATTATCTGGACTCATGTGTTGATGTGAAACATTTAAATCAACAAATGTCCTTTTTTAACTTATAAAGTACCACACGATCATTAATGTATGCTTTATTATTATGTTCATTCTAAAATGTTCTTTGAAGACACAGTGCTTTAAAGAAGAGAGCATGGTAGAAACTTCATGGGTTAGGGGCAATATGGATACTGGAGCTAGTGGTTTTAGAAAGCATGAAATTAATCCTCACATTTCCCCAAATGGAAGTCATATCCATGACTATCTCAATATCTTTTGGAAGTACATTGAATAAAAGTCAACTTTACAACAGAATATTTGGGGACCATATCTCAGATTTGTCAGTAAATACCTTGGTTGTCATGAGCAAAATCAAATAATGTCTCTGAGCCTCAGTTTACTCATTTATAAAATGAGGTCAATAATACCATCTTCCAAACAGTAGCTAAGGGCTATTTATTATTTTTCTGTCACAGTTAGGTATGGATATAAAGGGGTAAGGCAAGAGCTAGCAATTTTGCCTAAAAACCTGGATTGCTTATAGGTTTGTATCAATATAAATGTTATTAATTACACATAATATTCATACTTTCATGATAGGAATTGAGAGAGAAAAAGGTGAACAAGACAGCATTACTGACCTCAGGAATCATTTAATTTAGTAGTACAGACAGCTATGCACACAAATAATTTAATAAATGAGAGAGCTACTGAATAGCAGCTGAGTATGGAACATGACTTCTATATTGCAAATACATATAATCGTGTTATTGTTTTCCCTGTTTTCACTCTTATTCCAGTAGTCAATTTTAATATTATTTGGGAGTCTAGCATGGTCATGCACTTTAAGTCACGTCAGTGAGTTTGCCTACTCAACTGTAACTTTATTTGATTAGAGTTTTTGCAAATGTTCTCACATGGCGTCTGGGCATCAACAAGGAACAAGGTGACTGAAGGTCTTCTCAGCCCTTTTCTGGGCATGCATTTTCCCTGGGCTTCTGTGGGTACTTTTCCCCAATTATCCCATGTAAGTGGCTGCTTTTAAATGTCTTAATTTCTCTAAGAGTCTCGTCCCTGCTTCTTCTTGGGGCCTTAGATGGTCTACTGTATTCCTTTGCCCATATTCTCCTACCGCCAGGCATATGCAGGTCTGCAGTCTCCCTGCAGGCTTCATAGCTTCCACCTGAGATCCAGCCCATGCTGCCATTCCTCTGTGAGCTTTGAGTCAAACAATACAGAAATCAGTCCCTCAGTCAGCCCACAAAAAGGTCAGAAAGTTGCAAACAAGTTTCCGGTACTTCCTTCCACCCCTAGACAAGAAAGTTGGAATCAGGCAGCATTAAGCCATTTCCCTCTGGCCATGTTATGCCATTCCAGGGCGGGAAAGAGGGAAGGGCAAGCAAGTACACCATGAAATTTCCCACCGTTTTGATAGTGGCTTTTCCTTGTTTGGCTGTTAGCTGGGTTGCTGCAGGCCTTGACTAGTTTCCAGCCTCCCCCAAAGCTGTTTCAGTCTGTAGTTGTGCACTTGATGGTTCCTTGGGGAGCTTCCGGGTTCATCACCTTTTATCATCACCCCAAGAAAGGTATTTTTAATCTATACTTTGTATCTACTGTATAAACACTTGACTGTGAGGTTAAAATTAAGTCTCTTTGGGGCATTCAGAGACTTAGTAAGTTTACCAATCAGAGTCTCTTCCTTAAAGAAACATACAAAATACTGCAACAACATTTTAATATTAATAATTCAGAGAAGAAAAAAAGCATAGTGGTAAATTTAAAAATCCAGAAAACATTGAACATGTATTTAAAATATCTATATCATAAAAGTCCTGGTGCATTGATGGGTCCCACAGAGGCCGCGGCAGGCAGGACTTCTGGAGCATCGCGGGGTGCTGGTAGCATCTGAGAAGCGTTGGGGACTGACGGCAGCGTCCACAGAGCGTGCGAGGCTTCACAGGGTGGCGGACATGTCCCTGAGGCAGGTTAGGCCTAGGGGGACCCTACACGCACACGATTTAATCATGCACTGGGCCTCTAGTTGTTAAATAATGAAAAACACAATAATTTGGAATAAAAAAATTCCAAGATAATTCTAGAATAGTGGCTGATTGCTAAGAACATTAGAGCAACATGGAGAAGTGATGACTTGCTATATTCATGTGTTGTTCAGAGTGAAGGATATGATTTATTCTAGGTATTGCTAGCAAAAAAAGACTACATAGCTGGGATTATATGATTGAGATTAAGAACACAGTTCCTAGAAAAAGTCCTGTAAATCACAACCAGGAGAATATTAAAAGGAATAATATCCAGTGTTGGAGAAGGTGTCGTGAAAGATGGGTGACATCATACACTGTTAGTGCACGTGGAATTGCCAGAGCCTTCCTGGAGAATGATTTTGCAGGATTTATCAAATTTTTAAATTTCTGCCTAGCAATTCCACTTTTCGAAAAAATATTTAGTATATTATCTAAACAGACATGTTTAAAAATATTAAAGCATCTTTCTAATATGAAAAATAAAAAGGAAACTTATATGTCCTTTAAATAAATTATTATGAATGTTAGGGCATATATATTATGAAATACTATTTAGCAGTTCAACAAAATAAGATCAGTCTACATAAAACCGCTACGGAACACATTATTAAGTCAAGAAGTAAGTAGTAGAAAAAGGTAGGTGTCATGGTTGTATTATTTAAGTAACAAGACAATATCACATACCTGTATGTGCATTTGTTAATGCATAGGAAAATCTAAATTACACTCATAATTAATGATGGAAATGGGACTGGGATAGTCTTGGGGAGTCAGGAGACTTTCACATTTTACCGCACATGCTTCTGTATTGTTTGAATGCATTGTCATATTTTTTTGGTGTGAAATAAATAAAGGCACGTTTAATCAAATAACCAATTTGGAATAACCTGACTACCTAACCAGCCACATTGGTAATTTAGGTTTGTCATTAAAATGCCTAACAGGACCTACCTAGCTACCATTTTTTGAGTTTAAACATTTCTTCTTATAGGCAAACCTAGACCTTAGGGTCAATCCTGATATTAATTGAAGGTTAGAAAATAGGTAGAGATGAATTTGCCTCTATTATGGGAAGAGAAAGAATACAAAAACCAAGTGCTCGCCTGGAATAACAAATAGAAATGCACATACACTTAAAATGCCTTAAATCAACCAATTCCAAAATCAGGCTAACCCGAAAAATATGCCCAGATTGTCTGTCTACGTATTGATTTGCCTGCCTCGCTACTTAACTAATTTCACTGTTTGTTTGACTTTGATACATTGTTATCTTCCATTGTTCCTATGCATTTTTCCTTAGTTCACAATTATAATGAAAGGGATTCCCTTAAAAGAGCTATCTGTTTATACACGCAGTCTTTTGGGAGGACCGGGGCAGAGTTCGGGCATCACAGCATCTAGTTTTGGAGCATTCCTTTCTGCGTTTCTTTTAACAGTCAGCAGAACAGGCTGACACGAGGGAAATGCCTGCCAAGAACTTTAGTAGGAGGCAGTTTTTAATTAACAGGGGCCAGAGAAGGTGATAACCCCAAGGGGTAGCAAAGAGAAATTAACATGGAAAAGCAGTTCCACGCTCCTGTGGGTCCCAGAAGGCCAGCCGTATTAGTGGTGTCTGTTCTGATTGAACTTTTGCTGTGTCTTTTTATTGATTCACTTGTCAGAATCCGACAAAAGGACCGCTGCCCGTCAGTTGTTTGCTCAGAGTGACGGGTTATGGCTAGAAACGGCTTCCTTGTACAGCTGGCTGCAGAGCGAGAGCTGTCATTTTGGTTATCATTTTACTGACATGATTAATGTTGTGCTTTAGGTAAGAATTAAATGTGTGTACACGCATATAGCCGGACAGGCTTACTTACCCTGGCTTTTAAAGCCTCTTTATTCTCTTAGTTCTTTGCCCAGTTTTGTAGAAAAGTCCTTTAATTATTAAAATATTTTAAAATGCAATTTCAGGGATAATAATTACATTGACTGTTGCTGAGACTTATTCCACCATTTACCAAATCCTTGGCTTAGGAAGCATTTTTAAAGAAGAATGTTCCGTGAATAAATATTTCATTTCTCTCCCAAGCATGAACATGAATAGTAAATAATGCATGTGAAGAGCTCGTGAGATCAGCTCATGTGGTGAAGAGGAGAAGGTGGAGGGTTTTGTGTTTTTAAGGGCCTAAGAGGGTGCATTGAGCCGGCAAGCCTAGGGTGAGCCTCCAGAGAGCTTTTGTGCTTTGAGCACACTGAGAACGAAACATTCTCAAAACTATTTTAAGAACGCTTTAAACACTGTGTGGGCCTTGTGCCTTTGTGAGAACCAAGCGTCCTCCAGAATTCTATGGATGTTTACCAATTTCAAAATATGCTTTTTCTAAAGCAAGGCAGACCGCCCACCATTCTTTTATAGATGACTAGAGGCCCAGTGCACGAATTTCGTGTTGGGTCCCCTAGCCCAGCTTGCCCTCTCTCATAGTCAGGGAACCCTCAGTGGATGTCCTACTGACGGCCACAGTCTGGCAGCAGAGGCTTGGAGCAGGCATCCTGTGTGTGTGTGTGTGTGTGTGTGTGTGTGTGTATGTGTCCACTGGGGGCCCCCCCCCCCAGCCACACCATGGAGGCTTGGATCAGGAGCCCATCTGTGTTGAACTCTCAGGCTCCTGGCCTTGCCTGCATGTTGTTCTCTCCCTTGAGCTGTGGCCAGGGCAGGGTGCTGCCTGCAGGCCACGCTTGCCTGCTCACGGATCACCGCGGCACCCATGAGCAGGCCCTGCTGGGTGCTGCCTGCGGGCTGTGCTTGCCTGCTACAGGGCCACGCGACCTGCTCATTGGTCGCCGAGGCAATGCCTGCTGGGCTCACGTTGCCAGGGTGAAGCCACCAGTGTCCTGCCCCCCCACTATGGGCGCAGCCGTCTTTGTTGTGGAGTGATGGTTAATCTGAATATTACTCATTTATTAGATAGGATGATAATTATTTTCCCTAAATTCAAATAGCATTTTGTTTATTATTCACTTCCTTGAAACACAGTATTTATTAATGTCACCTAATAAGAAAATAGTAAGATCATCAGGACCCAGGTCCTGATATATTCCCTAGAGCTTGTTTCTATTTTTCTTTTTCCTTCTTCTGTTTTTTTTTTTTTAAGTTTTGAATCCATTTATAAAGAAGTGACTCACCCAGACTTGCATATCACTCACACCCAAAGTTAATGGGCATCTAGATCTGTGGCGTCTGAATTAGTAGCCACTGGGCACTTGCAATGTGGCCAAACTGAATTGAGAGGTGTAGCTGCATTGTGAAAAATAGAATGCAAAATATGTCATTAATAACTTGTTGTATTGATCACATGTTGATATATTATCTTTGATCAATTGGGTAAATAATTCATTAAAATTAATTTCACCAGGTTTTAAAAAACAGGAGAAATCTTTGGGAGGATAGAACAACTGGCTCATTTTTCAAATTGTAAAGAATTTCACATGCAGGAAGATGGTCCCATTTTCAAACTATAATCTGCTAAAAATAGCTGTTGTGGAATTACTTATTTTTTGTGTGCATGCTTATTTATTTCCCATGCCTTTTTATGCAACTCACTCAGAAAGTATATTTTTCTTTGACTAGGTGGTCAAAATCTTTCTCTTTTAAAAAATTATTGCTAGCTAGAGGATTTTAAAAAGTTACATTCAATACACTAGTCACTTTATAAAAAGGATATTTAAAAAATACTATTAGTATTATTACTATTCATTTAACTCCTACTTCAATACAAGGTAGTCATATGACTAACTATATTGTTTGGTTTTCATAATAACAATGTCAGAAATCATTTCCTAATTTTTAAAGTTGCTGAAAGAACAAAGCTCAATCCTGTTAAGTAATATTCTCAAGATTTCAAGGCCAGTTCAGGGTGAGCAGGGACTGGACCTAACACTCACTTTCCCCCTAGTTTTCATCAATGAGCATTATACAGTTAACTTTGAAGCCTTAAAATGTAGGATTTGTTTGCGAAGATTCTCATTATTGTGTCTTCCCACATGTACTAAAGACCTTACTCTTTAACCAGTCTCACAAAGACACAACCTCTACATCTTCCTCTAACGTATGTGACTTCATTTCAGTCTACTCTTTTTCACATCCCCAAATTTGCCTCCTCCTCTTCTTCTCCCTTTTTAAATATATTTTATTGATTTTTTACAGAGAGGAAGGGAGAGGGATAGAGAGTTAGAAACATCAATGAGAGAGAAACATTCATCAGCTGCCTCCTGCACACCCCCTACTGGGGATGTGCCCGCTACCAAGGTACATGCCCTTGCCTGGAATCGAACCTGGGACCCTTCAGTTCGCATGCCGAAGCTCTATCCACTGAGCCAAACCGGTTAGGGCAGCCTTCTCCTCTTCTTACTAACTGCCCTTAAATGAAGTCAAACTCTGCAGATTGCTATTATCTCCTTCATGGTTCCTGTTTTCAAAATCGTCCCTCTTTCATTCATCAGCTGTATTGCCACTGTTACCGAACTTACCAGGCAACCGAAAAATACCCAGGAGTACCCGGAGATACAGGAAAAACCCATCTATTTCCAGATGTACTAGTACGGTGACTCAGGGGAGCTTGTTTCCAAATCCTGAGCAAACCAATATGGAGGAAGCTTTCCCTTCGGTTTCTTTGTCCCCCAGGTAAGGGTCAGACTTCCGGACCTTTCATGGGCTTTGCAGAAAGCCCTGTGTGTTGGAATGGGGGGCTGTGAGATTATACCTAAAAGCCTGGCTTGGTGCCAGTGCTGATAACTCCCTCCGGGGGTTGTGAATGGTTCATGATTTAGGCCTCTGTAAAATGGGAGTATTTAGATAAATAGGTCTTGCAAACCAGATAATTAAGGAAGGGGCAGTGACTTGATTATAGGCTAACAAGAACGTGCATTAGGGAAACTGATTAACTAAGTACAGAGTCAGTTTGCTAGCCCCCTCCCAAAAATGTATTTTTATGTTCCCCATCACCACCAGGGGTATTTTTTGAAAATACATGTTTGTCTCACTTCCTTACTTTCAAATCTTAGGAGGGTCTCCTTTGCCTCTTTGAATTTTAAGTCCAGACTGCTTGGGAAGGTATTCAGTGCTTCAAACCATCTTTCTAGATTAAACTCCCAACCTTCCTCGCTTAAGCCATCTATTTTTATTCACACTGAAGCCAAGCGATGCCTTTTCCGTGAGCCATTGGGAGGGAATTAAATGTCTGAATCGTGCCAGTGGTGCAGCATTTCACCACATGTGTGTGGTCACAGCCAGAGATGAATTCAGACCAGATCCCTGAAGCCTGCGGGCTTTGTACACTCTGGTTGTTATTTGATGATTCAGATCCCCACTGCCAGACCTTTGTAAGTCCTGCGTTTTATCTGATAGATTCCAGAAAAATGCCTGAAGAAACCTTGACCTTTTTCATCTTCAAATAAAATCTGAAACCACTTCCTGCTGGAAAATGTGAACCTGGCTCTGATGGTTTTTATTTCTCTGTTGTCATCGTTTTGGTCAAGACAATAGATGTGGAGAAAACATTTATTATTCCTGAACACAAATCTCAGCAAGAGTATTGACAGATGATATTTTAATTGGGTTGGCCTCTCAAGTGATTAAATAATCATGAAACCTCTTCTGTTTAACAACGGATTGAGGTACTTTGTATTCTTGCCTCAAAGTGGAGCAGTTTCTGGCTGGTAGCACTGTGATTGATTTTTCCATATCAAATACAATGTTACGGTCTATTGTTTCCATAGCAAACATATAGCATCTGTCTTCAGATTCAGACTGTGATCCTGCGCTAGCCAGTAATACTTTATATGACCACATCCTTCCATTACAAGTATGAGTGGATTAATATTGATTTTTTTCCCTCTTGTCCAAGACTGAAAGTCTATCTTAACAGCAATAATTTACACAGCTGGCATATAAGGATATGCTTACTCCTCCTTATTTTCATGGTAAAGATTATTGCTTTGTCTGAAATTCAGTTTTTGCTATTTTTAACCCATCAATAGGTTGAAATGGTAACAGCTCCAGCCATTTATGTTTTCATATGTTTTCAATAACATCCTGGAGCTTTCAGAAAACTTTGAGCTTTTATTCTGTATGAAACATTAGAAACACCACAAGGTGCTGGCAAAAACAGTCGTCACCATCATCTGATGCAACCTGACTTAGCTAAGTATTCGAAAGTATGTCATCTGTTTTATAACTTTAAATGCTGTTACCCTTAAGCCAAAAATTTTCAACTGAAACTTTCTGCGTCATCCAGTTATAATCCCCCCAATTTTCTTCCACCAAAGCTCCAAAGTACGGCCATCCTCATCTCTGCACTGTTGCTCAAAAACATTTCCTTGTCTAGAGTGCCCTCACCCTCAGCTGCTTCAGTACACCTCCTCACAGTAAGGAGAAGTCTGTCTATGAGGTCCTCCATTTGGATCACACTTTCCCACTTTTTGTAGGCTTTGTGTATGTGTGTGGGTGGGAGGGGGAGGGATTTACGTATATGTCAATAACTGGACATTTGCATCTAATACTGTGGCAACTCTTATAATCAGTTTCGCCCCCTTCCCCAGAGTGTTTTGTGTTGTATTTTTGTTTTGCTTTGGTTGTTGTGGGCTATCTCCATTCCTAAGATCAGCCTTAGGCACAAATTTAAGGTCTTCTCAGGTCTTCTCTGAGGCTGGGTCTTTCCGTGAGTGTGTGCCGTGACCTTGTAATTTCCCTTGAATATGCAATTGCTTTTGAATGTCCTAGCCTTCACTATCTGGCTTCCCAAAGGAGGCAAAGAGAAAAATGAACAGGCCCTAGAACAGGCGTGGGGAACGTCCGGCCCATGGGCCCTATGAGGCCCGTGAAATCATTTATTATGGCCCTGCCAAGGCATTAGGGGTGGGTTAATGAAATGTTTGACCAAATAAAGCAGGCTAATTTTTAAGTTGATAATTTTGTATGGCCCACGAATGATGTTATAAATACACAAATGTCCCTTGGCAGAATGAAGGATCCCCACCCCTGCCCTAGAAGATGCTTCAGTACAAGGAGAGGTTTGCAGCTTTGGGGGCAGGAGGGCAACTACAGCTGCCCACCTCTGTGCCTGCACCTGCGTGGGGGAGAAGCAGCAGTCAGTTACCAGAACACCAATTCCAAATACTTGTAGGTACAGGGTCCTTACTGCCCACCTTCCTGTGTAAGATGCTCCGGGAACACATTCAAGGCTGGCAGCCACAGGGATGGGAGTGAGGAGGTTGCTACTATTGAGCTAAAACAAGTTAACTGCAATTTATCCTCTGAGCTTTCCCCTGGAAATTACAAGAAATCAATAGACTACAGTTCTAAAATATTCTGTCAGTGCAATCCTTCTTCAGGTTGGGGGGACTGATTCCTGGGGTTTCCTGCTCCACCATCTTCTGAGAAACCTCTCTATAAAATTATATGTACACATCTATTTAATCCTTATTTTCAGCTACATGCCAAAACCTCTTTGTAAGGTACATTAATTACCTAAATCTTTGGAGAAAAGGACTACTCATCTATGTTCAAATGGAGTGGGGGCCTGGATTATTCAAAGGCTTTGAATGTAAGTTTTTAAATATTCTCTATTTTCAGTTCAGTCTGATGTTCAAAGTGCTAAACTTTGCAGGCAGTTCCTAGGGTTAATTTGCTCATTTATGCTTAGTGCTCCCCTTCTCCTGATAATAAAATTTTAAGTGCTTCCACTGTGCTAAGATAGTTATTACTCCATACTTGCTTTTCATTTTCAAAAATTGCTTGAAATAAGTTCATCCTCCGTTTTTCTCTCTATTGTTCTTCTGTCCTTTGGGCTAATAATGTAATGCTATTTTGATTTTATTAGACTACCATTTTATTGAGTTGTATAGGTGAAGAAAAGATGTGATTCCTTCGCAACATTTGATTTCTTTGCAATTTGTGATCCCTTTGCAACGTTTAACTGGAAGTGGGACTCGGGAATATGGATAATAAGTCTCCTAGGTGTTTCCATTTTACGTTTGTTTGAGAAAATTGCTTCAGAGGAGAAACAGACCTGAATTGGGAAACATTGGTTCAGAGAAAAAGACAAACATAAAGCAGAAAATTACATTTCCTGAAATCAGTGCTTTCAGAGAGGTGTTTAGGTTGCTATGGGAGCAGATGAAGTATGTAGGTGTGTTGTGGGTCGGGGCAGGAGGGGAGGGGGACTAGCTAAGATTTGGGAAAATATATTACCACAGGATGTAATTTCTGAAGGATGAGTGCAGTTCAGCCAAGGATGAAGTTCAGGGAGTATATGGAAGAAAGGGGGTAGTATGTTACAGGTGGGAACTCATTAGAGGAATTTAACAATGTTTGGTCTGGATGTAGCCTCGATGGGCTGGTTGTAAGGAAGCTGTAATGACAGTGGAGGCCAATATGAAGGACATTAAGCACATAAGAACAATCATTAGCTACAGTGTATAAATAGGTGATAGATGCAGAAAAAAAGAAAGGAAAATGTAAGTCTGGACATAAGAGAGCTCAATTAAGAGCCACTTGCTATAACCAAAGTAAGAGATAATGATGTCATAAACTAAGCTGGTAAAAAATCAAAAATGGACAAGCTCTACAAGTATTTGGAAGGAAGAATCGACAACATTTTAGTAACTAGGTCTGTAAAGAGGTGAAAAGGGAATACTAAAGATAACTTCCTGATTTAGATTTTGGGGCTGGGAATGGCGGTGACATCATCTATTCAGGCGAAATACAGACTTTTGAGAGGAGTGGCAGGGACCTAACTGAGATTAAATCTGCAAGCTGACTTTGATTACCATGAGATATCTAGCTGAAATGTCAAATAGTTTGTAGTAGATGATTAGGAGAGAGATTGGGCTGGAGAACAAAGAGGGGGTGGCCATTAGCTTATACTTCATAGTTGAAGGCAGGATTAAACTACTGTCCATGGGTCCCTGATAAGCATGTGACAGAACTAAGATTCAAACCCAGGTTTTTCCTAAGTCTGGAATTGATCTCCACCCTTTTTGCTCTCCTCAAAACGAAGAGTATTCAGGTTGGGTCTGCAGCTCCATTGAGGGGCAGGCAGAGGAGAAGAGCCCCTGAAAATGAGGGGTAGGGAGCAGCTCTACTGGCAGCAGGGACGGTAACAGAGAAATGCAAGGAGGAAACAGTTGACAGTGGCAAACAGCACAGGACATTCAAGTAAAAAAACCCAGAAAATTGTCCTTTGACAAAGACGTCTTTGTGGACTTTGGTGACAGCAGACTGTGGCATGCTACAGGTAGACGTAGGAGCAGATCACTGTGGATTGTTAAATAAAAGAACAGTGAGGACAGAGGAACAATCAATTCAAGGTGTTACCTGTGAAGATGAGGTGAGATGAAGGGCACTTGTTAGATGCAGAATATGGTCGAGGGATAACATGAGAAGGACTGGAATCTATCTCCATACTAGCTGGGAAGAGTAAACGACCAATAGTGCATTTAGAGAAAGGGCATGCTTTATATGTACTATTATGTTGCTTCAGGAGCCCACATGGGGTAGAATTGTATCCTTAGATTTTTAAAAATTAAAAACATCCTATCTAATAAAAGAGAAACATGGTAGTTAGCTGTACCTCTGCTACCCTTCCCATTGGCTAATCAGGGCGATATACAAATTAACTGCCAGCCAAGATGGCGGCCGGCAACCAGGCAGCTTGAAGAGAACATGAGGCTTGCTTGCTTCAGTGATGGAGGAAGCCAATGTTCCCCGCCTGCCCCGCCTGCCACTGCCGGCCTCTGAGCTTGCAGGTTGAAACATTGTTACAAATATAGAAGCTAAACAAAACCCCAGAAACCTGCTTTCAGCTGGCCTGGATATCAGAGCTGGAGTTGAAACAGTGTTTCGATTATAGAACCCAAACAAACCAGATAGCGGCTTTCAGCAGCCAAGGCCTCAGAGCTGGAGCCAAGCCTCAGAGCTAAAGCTGGCCCAAAATTAAAAAAAAGAAAGAAAAAAAGGAGTGGTTGGGAGCTTCAGCCAGCCTAAAAACAGCCCTCAGCCCCTCACCCGGACTGGCCAGGCACCCCAGGGGGGACCCCCACCCTGAAGTGTGTGTGACCAGCTGCAAACAGCCATCATCCCCTCATCCAGGCTGGCCAGGCACCCAAGTGGGACCCCCACCCTGATCCAGGACACTCTTCAGGGCAAACCAGCCGGCCCCCACCCATGCACCAGGCTTCTATCCTATATAGTAAAAGGGTAATATGCCTCCCAGCACCGGGATCTGCAGAGCTGCGAGGTCTCCTGGCCCCTGGAGCAGCATGACAGGGGGCAGTGCCCAAACCCCCTGATCGCCCTGCGGCTCTGTGTGTGACAGGGGCGGGGCCACAACCTCCCTATCTGCCCTGCTCTGTTCATGACAGGGGAAGGCGCCCCAATCCCCTGATCAGCCCTGCTCTGTGCCTGATAGGGGGGAGCTCCCCAACCCCCTGATCGACCCTGCTCTGTGCGTGACAGGGTACGGAGCCCCAACCCCACTGATGGGCCCTGCTCTGTGAGTGACTGGGGACAGTGCCCCAACCCCCTGATTGGCCCTGCTCTGTGCGTGACAGGGGGCAGCGCCCCAACCCCCCAATCGGCCCTACCCTGCGCGTGACTGAGGGTGGCGTTGCAACCTCCCAATCCGCCCTGCTCTGTGCATGACAGGGGGCAGTGCCCCAACTCCCCAATCGGCCCTGCTCTGAGCCCGACCAGGAGCTGTACCTAGGGATTGGGCCTGCCCTCTGCCACCTGGGAGCAGGCCTAAGCCAGCTGGTCGTTATCTCCCGAGGGGTCCCAGACTGCAAGAGGGCACAGGCCAGGCTGAGGGCCCCCCATCCCCCCTGAGTGCACAAATTTTTGGGCACTGGGCCTCTAGTTTTTATTATATTACACTATAAATGTAATTTTGCTGTCTTTAAATACAAATGTTTGTAAATTAGAACCTAAAAGTATCCCTATATTTCTATCTTAATTCATGATAACTCCATTTGAAAATTGCTTATTCTTTCAGACCTTTAAAATAGATCTACAAACATATATTATTTACAATGAAATAATAGTAAAATGCTGGTATTAAACAGATTTTTTTTCACCTTTACATATACTATCATGGACAGGCAGCTCTTCATGTTAGTCACAGAGAGCACTTTCAGCCTTTTCAAGTCTTTATAGTATTCATGGTTTTCAAAATATACATAGAATTCTATTGTAGGCTATTATCTCTGTCCAATTTGGCTGCTAGAGCAAAATTGTTATAGATGACCCAGGCTTAAAAACAAAAAAATTTTCTCACAGTTCTGGAGGCTTTGAAGTGCAAGTGCAAGGCTCTCCAAGTCGGTTGAGTACCTACTTCATGGTTCCTAGACAGCTGTCCTTTCATTCTGTGCTCCCCTGGCAGAAGGGGCCAGGGAACTCTCTAAGGCCCCTCTTATAAGGGCACTAATCCGATTCATGAGGGCTCCACACTCATGACCTAATCCCACAGAGTCGAGAGACACCATAACATCAGATGGGTACTAGATTTATCAGGTGATCCTTTTGTAAATTATATTAATGTCTAATCACTGAATTTTACATCTGAAACTGTATAATCTTGTCTGTTACCTGTAATTTAAAAGTAAAATAAAACAAAGCTGAGGGACTTTCTTGTCCATCTTCCATCCTCCCTTCACCTCTCCACCATACTTTCTAATTTCTCTGTGAAGAGGCAAAGTTTCCTGGTTAGAGTGAGGATGGAGGAGATGGTATAGGGCCATGGTCAGCAAACTGCGCCTCGCAAGCCACATGCGGCTATTTGGCCCCTTGAGTGTGGCTCTTCCTAAGCCTTAGGAGTACCCTAATTAAGTTAATAACAATGTACCTACCTATATAGTTTAAGTTTAAAACATTTGGCTCTCAAAAGAAATTTCAATCATTGTACTGTTGATATTTGGCTCTGTTGACTAATGAGTTTGCCCACCACTGGTATAGGGACTTGAGGGTAATGGTGGCTGTTTGAAAAAGAGGAAGAGAGCTGAATGGAAACTGGGGAGGAAATCTGGTACTATTGGGACCCCATTTGATGTCAAAGACTGTGATAATGTGTTCATGGCAATCTGCCTGATTGTGTGATACTTAGCAACCGTGGTGTAGGAGCAGAGAACATAGGCAGAGGATTCATCCAGATCCAGACTTGATTAGGTGGGCACAGCCAAGGTGCAGGGAGTGGTAGAACTAATACACTGGGATTCAGACTAGATAAAAAAGGAAGCGGAGACTCTTCTAATGGGTTTAGCAAAAGTAGAGTACTAGCTTGATGTTCAGCAGTATCTATTTATGCTCTTTCCACTGGAAATGTCTTTAGTATATTATTTATGTATTATTGTTTACATCTTGCCTCTTCCTATAAAGCTGCACTTTTAGAAAAACCATGCCAAGTTGCAGTTAATCAATTTACCAAATGACTTCTGAATCACTTGGCAAGTCTATTCTTGAATTGCCCCTCTGTGCACATATGTTTCCATTTCCAGCCATTTGATTATGACACGCGGACATACTAATCTGTGTAGGGACAACAACTTTGCCATTGCAGATTGGCAAATCTACAAGAAAAATGCTTGTTGTTGCCATACTACTAAAGCTAATTAGTTTTTGTACAGAATTTAAGATAATGGAGATTACTGTGTTGCTCTAGGAAATTTATATGACCAAATTTTTATAAATAGTTTTAAGGGTCATCAATAAGCACTATTTTTAAAATTTTCCATAAGAGAACTTTTTCCTAATCAAATGCAAGCCATAATATCCAGTGTCTCGTGAGAATTTCTAGGTGTAGCAAAATGGCTTGTGATTACACATTATTTTTCCTAACTGGAGTGTAGTTCCTCTGAGCTATTTTTATCCATAGTCTCATTGATGGCTTTTTTTAAAAAAGTAAAAACTAAGCTTTCACAATATAATCCATTATGTCGTATCTAAGCTTGTCTCCTGGCTCAAAGTTACCAACAACTCACACTTTTTATGAATTATACAGCAAGTCACATAATCAAAAAAGTATGAGTAAAGCCCTTTGTTTCTTTAAGAGAGAAATTCTTTCACAGCTAATTCTTTCCAACCCCTCTGCATCAAAACCCTATTGCTCTAACTAATATATCTGAGAATTTAAAATAAATTTACTAATGTTCTTATTTTATTTGTTCTTGGAAAATAGCATCTAAAAGATTTAGTGAGCTTGTCACTGGATGTAATATATAGTTAGTTTATAGGGAAGGGCATGAAATGGACTTCTAAATATCAATGAAAATAGATTTTTTTCAAAACTCCTACCTTTTTTCTTTTAATAAATACCAATTGAATACCCCCATACCACCTAGAACTCAGCAAGATGTAGAGAGCACAATGTTGTCCATGACAGGCCTGATTCCTTTCTTACCTGCGTTTACAGTGTGAGGTTTCTCAGGTGATATTAAGTGGGATCCCATGTTGTTAAATCAGGTACTCTGTGAGCTCTCCAATAGTTCTGCCAGTTGAGGAATTGTAGCAAAGATGGAAACTCATACTGGGACACATATTAATTAATCCTTGGCTCTCCTAGGGGAATGGTTTTGGGCTAAACAATTTTGCCACCAAGTGGCTAGTCTCCTCAAGGGAGGGAACATACCAGTGGCTCAGTGTTGGTTGCTACTGCCCACATGTGAGACATTCAGCAGCAGCAGTAACATTGGTGACAGGATCCCGTGATTCTGGGTATGTGCACAGCCTTCGTCCCTGCCATTGGGATTGTTCTCTTTAAGAACTCCATGTGTAAACACTGGGGCGGCCAAGGTCAACTGGCTGATAGCCACACTGAGTGAGTCGTTTGTTGTATAAAGCCTTCTTATGGTAGATGTTCTCTGAATTGACATGATACACAAATACCAGCATCTAGCTCCTACTCCCATAGATCCAACGTATGCTTCTTCCCCATACTCCTCATTTTCAACTTTCCAATCTTGTTTCTTTCAGGCCCCTGGCTACGCTATTTGCCACAGCTTTTGAGTCTATGTGCCTTGGACCATTTCTCTGTCCACATCATGTCAATGAACAAAGCTCATTGCTCAAAGCTCTGTCCACTGAGATTTCCCCTCTGCTTCTCCATGGTTGCCCTGAGTGGGACTGTAGTGTGGCAACTGTCCATTTTTAGGTTGCATGTAGCTGACCCATGCATAAACCATGCCTGCATTTTTCTTCTTCCTCCATTAGTGAGTCATAAGGAATTCTTCATTAGGCATAAGTCATTAAGCCCCCAACCCCCACTCATACCACATCCCATATTACCACAAATATCATGATGTTACAGAATGGCAGATGTCCCATCATACCACTTATTACTAGCAGTGGGGTGGCTTGAAACTGATCCAGTTCCACAATCCTTTTCTGAAGGATGGATCCTAGAATTAACTTTCTTAAGTTAGGTTGCCCCAGAGGCCAATCCTGAGTCGAGGAATTGAGCGTGCGTGGTTTTGTCTGGAAAGTGATCTTAGAATCCACCAGGAGGGGAATAGAAAAGTTAGACAAAGAATCCAATCCTAGAGTGTTATTAAAGCATGCTGTCACTATTGGCAAATGAGGCTCAGTTACACTGTGGCTTGTAGGGTCCTGTGAGGATGATGGGGTATTTATACACAAACATAGGTAACTATTACATGAAGGCTGCTGTCAGGAATGTTAACTCCAAATTCATAACACTGTCACCTCCCATAGCGGGTTGAACTAGCTCTAACAGCCGGAGAAAGCCATGTGGCAGAGTCCCAGGCGCTTCCAGTGAGATTTCATTGACTTCCCTTGGAACAGTAATGGCAATGGCTATACATAGAACACTGACAGTGTGTTGTTGAAGCAAGAATCTGAGCTGTTAAAACAGGAAAGTCTTTCAGAACACAGTTACCTGCATTATTTTTACATTGGATAGTCTTTTTTCCCCCGCCATTGTCAACAAAGTTAAATAGAAGAGTCTTGATGCAGATATAAATAGATTTATAGGTTTGATATCAGGTCTCCAATGGATGCTTCTGTTTTCTCTTTGACATAGGTAGTCATGTAAAATGTGGAGGACATGGGAAGAAGTTAGAATGTATCGTTCTAGGAGATTGGAGTATTTTTTTAAAGCTTCTACAGGGAAGAGAAAGAGCTGATAAAATAATAGAAACAAAAATGAATAGCTAGGCAATTCAGTTGAGAACAGTTGCCATCATTATGGTTTTTCTCTAGAAGCATTAATACATCAAGTTGGCATAGGCTTTGAAGCCAGACATTCTGCCTTGGGCCTTTTCTAGGTGGGTAGATGAAAGGACAGAGAAACAATGGTGTTGCTAAAACAGAGGTTGAAAGAATGGATTACATAATTAAATTAAGCAGAAAATGAAGGGATGACTGCATGGAGCCTGCTAAAATAAAGATAAAAGGTTGCAGTGCAGCCATGGATCTGGCATATTGGGCACACTTAACTAAGAGAGGCCCTACTATGTCACAAATGGCAGATTAAAATTAAATCATTGTGATACCCATGAACAGATATTTTTGCCAGGAGCAAATGTGAACAATCAAAGATAGGAAAGATGAAATGCATTTTTTAGGAATGACTAAAAAACCACTTAAAGATTCAGTGCATAGCAAAGGGAACTGTATAAATCATAGTATATTTCAAATACAGTGATTACAAATACTAACATCAAGTTTTTTCTTTAAATTTTTATGTACATATATACATTTTTCAAAAATTTTAACCAATAGTTATATGAAAGCAGATGGATAGAACAACATACAAGCATGAAATTTTCATTATGCTTATGTTGCACATGTACTACTTAGTCAGTACCTGGGATCAAAAAGCCTGAGGCAGGCCCAGCTGGCTCAGTGATTGAGCATTGACCCATGAATCAGGAGATCACAGTTATTCCTGATTAAGGCACATGCCCAGATTGCGGGCTCAATTCCTGGTGGGGTCATGGAGGAGGCAGTCGATCAGTGATTCTCATCATTGATGTTTCTGTTTCTCTCTTCCTCTCCCCTCCTCTCTCTGTAATAAAACACAAGCAAACAAACATTGATGAGAGAGCCCAAGGCATAACCAGAAGGAGTAAATATAATCTGAAAGTGTTGATATAGAAACACATCAAAGTATCTTGAAGTTGGTAATTGAGCAAGACTTGAGATGAGGAGTCAAAGAAATTATCTTAAATAAGCTATCATAGATTATCGGAGTAATGTGTCAGAGAGGTAGTAAAGAATTAGAGGAATCAACAGTGACAATTCAAGACACATCCATGGGTTAAGCTAAGTAGATCAGCATGCAGTTTGTACAAGGATACGAAGCTTCAACAAGTCAAATGGTCAATATGAAAGTAAGATGTGCCTAAGAAGTAAAGAGTAAAGAAAAACAGCAAAGTCATATTACTGGATAGATGGGTATTAGGAATACTGTCAAGGTGTTCTCAGACACCTTGACTGTGAAGACAAGGTCTGCTTTAGCTTAGAGACTTTATACATAGTATTTGCTGGAGTAGGAGTTTGCTCAAGTCACTGGAGCCTCAATGCATGCTGGTGAGAGCAGGGGATTGAGTGTACATGGAAGGATGTAGGAATGGGAAGAACAGATCTTTATCAGTGAGCTATGATGAGAGAACACGGATCTTTCTAAGTGTAACATGTACCAATAAAAGTTGAACCTCAAACATTCCAGATTTGAAAACAGAGAAGAAGCAGAGGCCCAGTTTAGGTGATTTTAATAGGAAGCTCTATATCCACACCAAAGAAAATATTAAATTCTGGGAATCTTTGATAACAACTTTAAGATCAATGTCAGGTCCAAGAGATAACCTCTGTGCAGTATTGAGGAATAAGTATGGACTCA
>NW_006291231.1:2912057-2914174 GCF_000327345.1 Myotis davidii
TTTATGATTAAATGAGAAAGTTGCTTTTGAAAAAAAATTTGATAACAATATTTTCATATATTTGATTTCCTTTGTTATCCTATATACCTTATTTTGTGTATTTAAATCTTTTGAGAATGGGTCCAGGAGCTTCACAGACTTCCTGTAATTGTTTGCTAGGGCTGTCATAACAAAGTATCACATCTAGAACTGGGTGGCTTACACAGCAGTGCTGGAGGCTAGACATCTGGGTGCCGTCAGGGTTGGCGTCTTCTGCGGCTGTAAGGGAGACTTTGTTCCACGCCTCTCTCTTAGCTCCCAGTGGTTTACTGGTGGTCCCTCAAGTTCTTGGCTTCTAGGTGCTTCGCTCCAGTCTCTGCTTTCACCCTCACATGGTGTTCTCCCTGTGTGCATGCGTGCCTCTCCTAAGTCATATAGGGTTAGGGCCTAATCTAATGACCTCACCTTAATTTATACGACCCTATCTCCAAATAAGATCATATTCTGATGTCCCGGGGACTAAGACTTTAATATATCTATCTTTCTATATGTATCTATCTATATCTACATAGATATAGATGTATATATGGATGTAGATGTAGATATAGATATTGATATGGAGATAGAGATATTTGAGGGGATGTAATTCAGCTCATAACACTTCCCAGGTACCTATGGCACTCTAAAGCTTGGTGGGTACTGAGGAGCCTGATAACACTTCAGGGCTATGGGGCTGGTCAAATAGAGATATGCCTGCATAGAGTATGTTTGCTGTTATTTCCTCCTGCAGGCAGACTACTTGTGTACCTTTAAATGCTGACTTCCTAGTGAACCCTGGGGGAGAAGAGTGATACCACCAGAGAAGAGAAAGGGAAAGGACTATAAATTCCGGGGGCCCAGTGTCAGGAGGGGAAATCCCATCTAATCTCCCCGGGTGGTGGCAGCTGAGTAAATTACCTAGCAAGCAGCTGTAAGGCATTACACTGCAATTATCCCTAAAGAGTTCCCAGGGCTTGTGAGCAGCTACAGATAAAAGGAAGCCCTGCTCCAGAAAGACTGCTTCCTTTGCAGTTTTACAGTGTTTGAGGAAATGCACCTCACAGGACAGCCATCCCTTTCAGTAAGCCTTCAACTACAAATAATCTCTGAGAGATGAAGGGTCCTGTCTCTGAATATACTGCCTAACCATGTAAAATAGGCAAAGGGTTTGCACAGGTAAAACTAATATAATGAATCTTATTAAATAGATATTGTTGTACTTCTGGGATGAAATCTGCCAAGTATTTCCACAGTAAATATTATGATTGCCTATTTAAATGTCAACAGCAAAATATACAAATAAAAAACATTTATTAAGTGCTTATTATGAGCCGAGAACAGTACTGTAATTTTTACAAGAGATCATCTCATTTAATAAAAACAATCCTAAAAATTTGGTACCATTATTAACCCCTTTTAAAGATGGAGAAGACATGGATCAAAATGTGTAAATTGCTAAGACACTCATCACTGTTATCACTGATAGTAACTAATGAAGCCAGATATTTAATACCTATTTTTAAATTTCCTAATCATTTCCAATATACAATAATAGATCTTGTGGTTATTAAAGAAAACCTCTTTTAATAATAGAAATCAGTATCTTTAAAAAATTTCTGAAGACTCAAAATCTTTTAAAAAGGCTCAAAATCAACAAATATAACCATTTACCGAGTGCAAAACTTAGGAAAAAAAAATTGTGGACCTAATGATCTCATTCATTTAACTAGAGAGCAAGTCAGTAGTTAGGCATCCTATTTAATAAAAGACAAAAATGGTAATTGGCGTATGACCGATACCCTTTTCATTGGCTAATCAGCGAGATATGCAAATTAACTGGCAGCCAAGATGGCGGCAGGCAGCCAGGCAGCTGATGCGAACAGGGAGGCTTGCTTTCTTCAGTGACGGAGGACTACAACGTTCCCCGCCTGCCGCTCCGGCCTCTGAGCTCCTGAAGCAACAGCTCCAAAAGATACAATGTTTCAATTATAGAGCTAAAAGATGGTGGTTAATTTGCATACACCAGTTGCGAGGGAAGACTGAGGACAAAATGGAGGCCGAGCGGCACAGAAGGGAGCCAAGTAGAGGCGGCGGCGGGG
>NW_006291231.1:2914614-2928206 GCF_000327345.1 Myotis davidii
GAGGGGCTGGGAGTGGTAGGGGAAACCCAGCAGGAGGAGCTGGGAGTGGGAGGGGAAATCCAGCAGGAGGAGCTGGGAGCGGGAGGGGAAACCCAGCAGGAGGGGCTGGAAGTGGGAGGAGAAACCCAGCAGGAGGAGCTGGAAGTGGGAGGGGAAACCCAGCAGGAGGGGCTGTGCCCAGGAGGAGAAACCCAGCAGGAGGGGCTGGGTGTGGGAGGGGAAACCCGCCACAGCACCTGGGAGAGGGAGAGGAAACCCACCACTGCGCCTGGGAGAGGGAGGGGAAACCCAACACAGCGCCTGGGAGCTGGAGAGGAAACCCGCCACAGCTCCTGGGAGAGGGAGAGGAAACCCGCCACAGCACCTGGGAGAGGGAGAGGAAACCCAGCAGGAGCAGCTCGGAGTGGGAGCGAAGCCTGCCTCGGCTGGTTTCGCTCCCCTCTCTGCTTGGCTCCAGCCACTGGAAGCCCTATTCTTGCAGGAATCTTCCTGCAACGGGCCTCTAGTCTACTTATATAAAATCCCTGAGTGGTGTAACATCACTACCGGTCTGGCGACCAAGCGGAAGGAAGTCAGTCCTGCAGGGGTTGTCTTGGAAATGGCTCCACCCTCCCCCAAGCTGTTTCCTGGAGCTGTTTCCGGTGAGGGTGGGGTTTGAGGCAGGAACCCGCCCTCAGAGCATGGAGGCAGATCTTTATAAAGTGTGCCGTGCCAGCACAGCCAAGGGTGAACCTGAGTGGGGGCAGCTGAAAGGCTTAGAAAAGACAGACAAGAGAATGAAAGCCAGGTCTCGGTGGGACTCTGCTTCTCTGAGAGACAGCAACCACGCCCACAGCCATGTCTTTATTTTATAGCAGATGCCATGAGGCAAAGTAAGGGTGTGACCAAGATATTTACAACATTCTCCTGGGTTTCAATCCTACTCAACTACATGCATCTGAACTCTGTCAAGCCTATATCACTCAGGCACGTGGGGCCACGTGTTCGGACCATAGGTTCAAGTTTACAACTATAGCTGTTGGCTACAATTGTGCTGGGAGGGCCCTGTCCTTCAAGCTGCGACTTTCATGTGTCAATGAGAGGACTGTGACCTCTCATCAGTCCAAGGCTTGAACCTGTCCAAAACACTGTAGCAGCTCCCCACAATAAAGATTTAATCTACTCATATAAAAACCCTGGGTGTAACATCATGGCCAGAAGCGCGTCCAACTGGAAGGAAGTCAGTCCTGTAGCAGTCGTCTTGGAAACGGCTGCACTTTCCCCAAGCTGTTTCCTGGAGGGTGAGGTTCAGGCAGGAACCCGCCCTCAGAGCAGAGCATGGAAGTGAAATGATTTGTAATGGATCAATTATTGAAGCTAACTTTGGAAATACTATATCTATAGATCAGTGGTTCTCAACCTTGGCTGCATATTAGAATCACCTGGGCCTCATCCTCCGGAAATTATCTTTCTTTGTTACTAATGTTGTGGCCCCACCCCATAAGAAACAGAATTTCTGGAGGATGAGGCCCAGAAATCGGGATTTTAAAAAGATTCCCAGGTGATTCTAATGTGCAGCCAAGGTTGAGAACCACTGCTCTAAGTCTTATTGATTCTTCTGATAAGAACAGCATATCTTGGTTCCTATCTACACATACTGTTGCTCTTTCTACATAATATTATAATTATGTGCTTACTTTTTTTTTCATCTTCCCCTCAACTTGGAGCTCCTAAAAGGTACAGGAGATCAGAAAAACACGGCAATGAATAATTAAAGTGTAGTTTGTACTGTGAAAACCCTCTGATAAGTTCAATTTTTATCCATATGATAACATGTGTTGCTATAAAACCCGAGAACAGGCACCCAGTTCCTCACAGAGAACACCAGGGAAAGCGCCCTAGAGAAGAAACATGAAATGAATTTCTAAGAGTGAGTGGAAATTATGCAGACAAATGGAGAATGAATGGGTAGTTGGTAAAGAAAAGATAAAAAGAGAAAACATGGCCACTGTGAGAATCATATGGCTGAAACCAACAGGGCTAAAACACAGAGCACTATCATAAGTGTGGGTCAGGAGACAACAATTAAGTGTAGAAGGGTCCTATGTGCCATGAGTACAAATTTGGGTTTTATCCTGGAAAGATCCATATTATAAAATGCCGCTTTTTATTTTTGTATTTCATTGTCTCAGAAGCCTTTAGTCACCAAGCTACTCCTAGTTCCAACCCCCAAATCCTGAATCTAAGGATCCTCTCAGGGAGTTATTCTGTGGTAGCTATGATTTCTGGGGTCTTCTTTGATTAATTCCCTTTTTAAAAAAAATATATCTTATTGATTTTTTACAGAGAGGAAGGGAGAGGGATAGAGAGTTAGAAACATCGATGAGAGAGAAAAACATTGATCAGCTGCCTCCTGCACACTCCCCACTGGGGATGTGCCTGCAACCAAGGTACATGCTCTTGACCGGAATTGAACCTGGGACCCTTAGCCCGCATGAAACTAAAAGTAGTTTCATGATGCTCTATCCACTGAGCCAAACTGGTTAGGGCAATTAATTCCCTTTTAATGTGCACGAATTTCGTGCACTGGGCTACTAGTCTATATATAAAAGCCTACGTGACCATTCAAGCATTCGACTATTTGACCGGTAGCTATGATGTGCACTGACCACCAGGGAGCAGATGCTCAATGCACAGGCATGGAACATGAAACAGATGGATGAATCTCAGAGGGAAGGGGGAGTGTGGAAAGAGATTAACCAAAGATCTTGTATGCATATTAGAGGCCCAGTGCACGGATTCATGCAACAGTGGGGTCCCTAGGCTTGGCCTAGGCCCTCTCACAACCTAGGACCCTTTGGGGGATGTTGGACTGCCAGTTTTGGCCCGATCCCCACAGGTCAGGCTGAGAGACCCCACCAGTACACAAATCCATGCACCAGGCTTCCAGTTAAAAACTAATCCCTTCAGCTGGAGGGAGACAGGAGCTGTGAGCAGAAATAGAAGTGTTCTTTTTTTAAAAATCTTTATTGATCTCTTCTAACCCACTTCCACCCATGCCCAAGGCCTTCACCACCCTATTTATTGTCTGTGTCCATGTGTTATGCATATATGCATACATGATCTTTGGTTGATTACCTCCCACCCACCCACCTTCCCCTGCCTTCCTTCTGAGTTTTTGCAAACTTGTCCATATTTCCATGTCTCTGGATCCACTCCATTCATCAGTTTATTTTGTTACTTAGATTCCACATGAGTGAGATCATGTGATACTTGTCTTTCTCTGACTGACTTATTTCACTTAGCATGATACTCTCCAGACAATAGTGTGGTGAAGGCTGGGTAGGAGAGAGGGGGCAGGCTAGAAGGGGTTCAATGGGGAAAAAAGGTACATCTGTATAACTTTCAACAGTAAAGGTAAATTTTTTAAATTTTTTATTGGGGTCCCTCTTCCTGGCCTGCAGGGATCAGGCCAAAACTGGCTCTCCAACATCCTCTAAGGGGTCCTGAATTCTGAGAGGGTGCAGGCCAGGCCGAGGGACCCAATCAGAGCATGAATCCATGCACCGGGCCTCTAATATCTATATAAATAGAGTAGCTGTAGCTGTCATATGCCCACCTTTTTTATGAGTAATGAATTAAGAAAAATAAAGTATTTCGTAATCTAAGAATGTATATTTTGACTATAGCTTTCAATCCAAAACCAAAATTTCCCCACATAATAATGTACAAAACATGTATTTACTAAACCTCCTCTCTTTCCTTCCAGGGACATCATACTCTAATTACAGGATTGAACAGAACTGTACTGTCTCATGCGTTTCCCCTCAGCATTTTGCCACTCTTGGCTTATCTTCTCTAGTCCAACTGTGACTGGGCTAGAAAAGATGAAATAGAGTGGGCAGTGATGTATTCACAAATGATTAATAATGAGCTCTCTGGGGGATGAAAACTCTGATTTGTAGTCGTTGCCAATTTTTGTGGTGTCAATATTCTCACAGTGTTCAGTTTCAATCTACCAACATGATGTCACTGAATTCAGAACTTATAAGAAATGTGCAATAACATGCTATTATATTGCTCTTTTACCATATAGATAAAATAGGTATAAGTAGCTTCAAAATCATAGATAATATTAAAATGTAAAATAATTAGAAAGTGGTGATCTTTGAGCACTTATTATTACCTTTGCTTTTAATATGATTTATCCTATCTCATAAAAGAGTAATATGCAAATTGACCATCACTCCAACATACAAGATGGCCACCCCATGTGGTCAAAGATGGCCGCCACAAGATGGCTGGCAGGGGAGGGCAGTTGTTGGTGATCAGGCCAGCAGGGGAGGGCATTAAGGGGTGACCAGGCTGGCAGAGGAGGACAGTAGTGGATGACCAGGCCTGCAGGGGAGGGCAGTTTGAGGCAACTGGGCTGGCAGGGGAGCAGTTAGGAGTCGATCAGGCTGGCAGGGGAGTGGTTAGGGGGTGATCAGGCTGGCAGGCAGGTGATTGGTTGGGAGCCAGAAGTCCTGTATTGTGAGAGGGATCCCAGATTGGAGAGGGTATAGGCTGGGCTGAGGGACACACACTCCCACCTCTGTGCATGAATTTCATGCACTAGGCCTCTAGTTTAATTATAATTTTATGTAATTTATTTTTTAAAACAGCTCTATTTTTTAAAAAAATATATTTTATTGATTTTCCACAGAGAGGAAGGGAGAGAGCTAGAGAGCTAGAAACATCGATGAGAGAGAAACATCGATCAGCTGCCTCCTGCACATCCCCTACCGGGGACGTGCCCACAATCCAGGTACATGCCCTTGACCAGAATCAAACCTGGGACCTTTCAGTCCACAGGCCGACACTCCATCCACTGAGCCAAACCGGCTTTGGCTAAAACAGCTCTATTAACATATAATTTACACAGCATAAAATTCAGTATACAGTTCAGTGCTTTTAGTATATTCACAGAGTTGTGCTACCATCTCTACTATTTCATTTTAGAAACTTTATCACCCCCAAAGAAATTCTGTGTCCATTAATAATCCCCCACTTTCCTCACTGTTCCTTCCTTCCTCTCCCAGTCCCTGGCAATCACTAATCTACTTTCAGTCTCTATAAATTTACCTATTCTGGAAAGCCATGTAAATGTAATCATACAATATACATTCCTATTATTGAATTGTAAAATGTATGTACACACACATACATGGGTGTGTATATGTGTATATGTGTATATATACATATAGGTTTCCAATTGATGTGTCTTATTTCCCCCTTGTTTTATTTTATTTTTAACATTTATCTTTATTGTTGAAAGTATTATAGATGTCCCCCTTTCCCCCCGCAAGGCCTTCACAGCACTAGTGTCTGTGTCTATGGGTTATACATATATGCATATAGGTTCTTCGGTTAATCTCTCCTCGTCCCCCACTCCCGCTTTCCCTCTGAGATCTGTCATTCTGTTCTAAACATCCATGTCTCTGGACCTATTTTGTTCATCAGTCTATTTTGTTCATTAGATTCCACATATAAGTGAGATCATGTGATACTTGTCTTTCTTTGCCTGGCTTACTTCACTTGGCTTAATATTCTGCAGGTGCCTCTAGGCTGACTCAAAGACTAAGAGAGCCTTCTTTTTCACAACTGTGTAGTATTCCATTGTGTAAATGGACACTTGGGCTGTTTCCAAATCTTAGCTATTATAAATTGTGCTGCTGTGAACATAGGGGTGCATATATTCTTTCTGATTAGTGTTTCAGGATTCTTAGAATATATTATTCCTAGAAGTGGGATCACTGGGTCAAAAGGCAGTTTCATTTTTAATTTTTTGAGAAAGCGCCATATTGTTTTCCAGAGTGGCTGCACCAATTTATTATAGATGTCCCCCTTTCCTCCCTCATTAACCAGCTCCACCCCATTCCCCCACCCCATTGCACTGATTAGAAACTCCAGTTTAATGTCGAATAAAAATGGTAAAAATGGTATTCCTTGACTTGTTTCTGATCTTAGGAAAAAAGCAATCAATCTTTCATCATTAGGTGTGAAACTAGTTGCAGATTTTTATTTTAATGCATTGCATTTATTGATTTTTAATTGTTAATCTAACATTGCATTCTGTGATAAAAACTAGTCATGATATATTTCCTTATTTATATACTAGAGGCCTGGTGCATGAAATTCGTGCACTGGGGGTGTGTGTGTCCCTCAGCCCAGCCTGCACCCTCTCTAATCTGGGTCCCCTTAGGGGATGTCCAACTGCTGGATGTCCCACAGGTATCGGGCCTAAACCGGCAGTCGGACATCTCTCTCACAATCTGGGACTGCTGGCTCCCAACTGCTTGCTTGCCTGCCAACCTGATTGCCCCTAACTGCTTCTGCCTGCCAGCCTGATTGATGCCTAATTGCTCCCCTGCCAGCCTGATCACCCCCAACTGCCCTCCCCTGCAGGCCTGGTCACCCCTAACTTCCTTCCTCTTCTGTCCTGGTTCCTCCTAACTGCCCTCCCCTGCCAGCCTGGTCACCCCTAACTGCCCTCCCCTGCTGGCCAACTTGTGGTGGCCATGTTGTGACCACATGGGGGTGGCCATCTTGTGTGTGGGAGTGACAGTCAATTTGCATATTACCTCTTTATTATATAGGATCATTGAATTTAATGTGCTAAATTTTGTTTAGAATTTTCATATCTGTGTTCATGAGAGTATTGATCTGAAGTTTTCTCACAGTGTTGTTTTTTTCTGATCTGGATATTTGGAAAAGACTGGCTTCATAGATTGAGTTGGAAAGTATTTCCCTCTTTTAGTTTCTGGAAGAGTTTGTAAAGACTTGGTATTATTTCTTCATTAAATGTTTATAGTATTCATCACCCAACTCATCTAATTTCTTTGTGGCAATGTTGTTAGCTACAAATTTAACTTCTTTAATAGATCTGAGACTTTCAGGTTTATCTATTTCTTCTTGAATGAACTTTGGTAGCTTGTTTTTATGAAGAATATATCCATTTTATGTAAATTTTCAAATTTAGTGGTGTAGAAATTTTTATCATGTTTTCTTATTATAATTTAAGAAGATATTTACTTGGGTCTTACCCAATTTGACAATTTTACCTCTTCACTGGTGAACTTAGATCATTTACATTTCATGTGCTCATTGCAGTGGTTGATTTTCAATCTATCATCTTACTCTATATGTTCTTTTTATCCCAGGTCTTCTTAGTTCTCCTCTTCCACATTTTCTTCTTGCTTTTGGAATGCATTTTTTTCTTCCTTATAGATTTATTAACTAGACCTTTGTTTTGTGTGTGTATGTGTGTGCTTGCTTTAGGTTTTTATGATATACATCTTTAAGTTATCACATATATTCAAGTAATATTACACTCCTTTAGGTACTATACAAGAATACTACAACAGTATACTCTCTTTCCCCTATCTCAGATTGTCTTTATGCTATTGTTGTCATCCATTTCACTTTTACAATGTGTTATAAATTCTGCAATACATTTTTATAATTTTTTTCTTTAACCAATTAGCTATTTTTAAAATCCTTATCTGAGGATATGTTTTTCTTGATTTCCAGAGAGAGAGGAAGGAAGGGAGGAAGGGTGGAAGGGATGGAAAAAGGGAGGGAGGAAGGGATAGCGAGAGAGAGAGAAAGAGAAAGAAAGAGAGAGAGAGAGAGAGAGAAAGAAAGAAAAGGAGAAGGGAAGGGAAGGGAAGAAGGGAAGAAGAAAGATAGATCCTTTGGTTGCCTCCTGTATGCACTCTGATCAGGATCGAACCCACAGCATAGGTATGTGGCCTGACCAGGAATCAAACCTGCAATCTTTTTGGTGTACTGGACAGCACTCCAACCAATTGAGCTGCCTGACTAGTGCAAACTAATTAGCTATTTTAGAAAGATATTTTAAAGCCAAGAAAATATTTTTATATACCCACATATATATTATTTTTGGTGCTCTTCTTTCCCTTATGTAAGTCCAGATTTCCAACTTGGTATTTATTAT
Organism: Myotis davidii; assembly: GCF_000327345.1. Lineage (NCBI taxonomy): Eukaryota > Metazoa > Chordata > Mammalia > Chiroptera > Vespertilionidae > Myotis > Myotis davidii. Next base: position 2,922,593 of record NW_006291231.1, read on the forward strand.
TCTTTCTACTCGATGGAATTCTTTTAAAATGTATTGTAATGGAGTGATCAATTTTATCAGCTTTTAAAAAGATCTGTAAAAATGTTGATTTCACCATTGTTTTTGAAAGATGTTTTCACTGGTTATAGAATCATATGTTGCCAAGTTTTCCTTTTAATCCTTTAATGGATGTTGCTCCATAATCTTCTTTTGTACTGTGTCTGATGGAGGGTGTGCTGTTCTTCTTATCTTTGTTTCTATGTAAGTAATGTGTTCTTTGGCTGCTTTTAAGATTTTCCCTTTATCATTGGTTTTAAAGATGTTGCTTATGGTCTACATTGGCATAGCTTTCTTCAGATATCTTGCACTTGTTCGTCATTAAGTTTCCTGAATCTGCTGGTTTACAGTTCTTAACAAATTTGGAAAATTTTAGCCGTTATTCCAAATATTTTATTCTGTCTCACATTTATTTCTCTTTACAAGGACCTAAATTACTTGGCTGTTTGAACTTGTCCCAGAGCTCACTTATAGTATGATCATTTTTTTCTAATCTATTTTTCTCTGTGTATCATTTTTGTACTTTTTTTTTGCTATGACTTTAGATGTATCAGTCTATTCTTCTACAGTGTTTAATCTGCTCTTAATACTACACAATGAGTCATTTTTCGCTGGAAGTTTGGATTTTTTAAAGATTTGTTTATAATTTCTGTTTTATATCATCTTTTATTATGATCTCCTTAACATATACATGTTTTCTTTATGTTTTTGAACATGTGTAGTATTTTTATAATAACAATATTAACGGCCTTGTCTGCTAATTCTATCACTGTGTCATTTCTGTTTCTATTGATTTATTTTTATCCTTCTTTTCTTTCTTTTTTGCATGCTCACTAATTTTTTGTTGGATGTCAGCTTTTTTAGTTTTACTGTATTAGGTGTTGGATATTTATAATTCCTTGAAATACTCCTGAACTTTATTTTGGGTTGCAGCAAAGTTACTTGGAAACAATTTTATTCTTTATTGTTATGTTAAACTTTGTTAAGTGGGTTTTATGCTAGTGCTAATTTTCCCCAGTACTGAGATGAAAATCTTCTGGATGTTCTCTCTGATAAAGCATCACCAATGACTTCCACTCTGGCTGGTGGGAACATGAACTACTCCTGGGCCTGTTGGATCTCTGAGGCTGTTGCACCTGCCCCTTTCTTTTGATTCTTTCCTCTGCTTCGGGTGATTTCCTTATATTAATGTACTTATCAGTCCTCAGTAAAAACAAAACAAAACACCCCAAGATGAAACCTTTGCAGCCGAAACCGGTTTGGCTCAGTGGATAGAGCGTCAGCCTGCGGACTGAAGGGTCCCAGGTTCGATTCCGGTCAAGGGCATGTACCTTGGATGCGAGCACATCTCCAGTAGGAAATGTGCAGGAGGCAGCTGATCGATGTTTCTAACTCTCTATCTCTCTCTCCCTTCCTCTCTGTAAAACATCAATAAAATATATTTAAAAAAAAAAAAACCTTTGCAAATTTCTGGAGATTTCTTTACAGTTATATTGACTCTGCAAATTCTATACCCTCGTGGGCTCTCCAAATATTCAACTCTGACTTCTTTACTCATGGAGACCATAAGGGCTCTGTTTGGGTTTCATCTCCCTTTGCCATGGCTAGGGGACTTCCTTTAGGCAGTAAGATCAAGCAACTGTAAATCACCTCTTTGTTTCCCTTTTCACAAAGATCTCAGTCCTGTGCTTCCTAGGATCCAGGGTCTGAAATCCACTGATTTATATATTTAGTCTAGTTTATGAGTTGCTTATATGAGAAAATAAATCTGGACTTTGTGATTTCATCATAACTGGAACATATATGACCTTTAGGCCATGATGAAGTTACCCAAATTCAAACTGGGGGGATAATTACTGTCAAATTTATGTAGTTCTTCCACTTGAAAAATACTTAATGGTCACTATGAATCTCCTGGAACATGCTCCACAACCTATTGCTGATTTCTTGTGGATCAATTTGATCCCTTTGGATAAAATACAGATGACATATACTTTTTGGTAGACCATTTGTAACTTCTGACTCAGCTCCACATGAGAGAAGGACTTGGAAGAATGTGGAGGTGGAGGTTTAAAACTGCTTTTTGTGGCTCCCAGGGAAGGATAAAGGTGGGCAGACACGAGCCAGCAAGAGGCCAGAAAGTATCTGGTGCTGATGTAGCTGTGTCACTTGGTGCCCCTGGGGCAAGTGAACCCAAGAGCTGAGAGATTAGCATGATTCCTGTCCTTGTTGGCTGTACACAGAATTGCTGTTTTCAGTGCTTGCAGCAGGCTTTCAAATGGAATATGGACAGAGTACACTCCACCACCCTGATTCATACACACGCTGACATGAGTTTTTCAGGAACACTAGTTCAAATTAAAATGTGGCTTATAGAACAAGAGACTATAAAGAATACAAAAGTTAGAAATATATGTAAACTCTATAGGAATTAATAGGTCACAGGGAAAAGAGGGAAACTATTTTCTTTAACTCTTCCTATAGCCTCATGGTTTGCTACTCTTACTTTTCTTCATAACTTCATCTCAAGCTTCTTCCCCTGCAGACTGTCCTCCTTTGCATATGATCATCATGATCACCACAGAATAGTACCCTTAGTCCTTTGTCTTCAGGATCATTCAATTCAGCTCCACATAATTAATTAGTTCCATATTTCATGGAGATGAATTTGATTCACCCAATTAAGGCTTAGTGTCTATCTAATGCTATTGTGGTCAAGAAAGTAGAGTCTTTTGATACAGATATAGGATACAGATATAGTCACCCAAGAACATTCAAGAGAAACAGAATAGAGCTAGACACATTCTTCTAGCAATGTACCATAGTCAAGTATTGTTGAGTGTTGAATAATGTGGGGTTTGGGGCTGATGGCTCCGTGGAGTAAAATAACTCCATGTAACTTTTGACTCCCCCAAAACTTAACTAAAGTCATCTCTTGGTAATTGTAGGGGATTGGTTTCAGGACCAATATATGGGTGCTCAAGTCTTTTATATAAAGTGATGTAGAATATTGCAGAGTTAGTTCTACCCATTCATGGATTCCAAACCATGGATCTAAACTACTGTTTTCCATCCATGGTCAGTTGAGTCTATGGATGCAAAACCCAGGAAAATGGAGGGCCAACTGTATATTTACTGAAAAAAATTATATATACTTTTATGTATATGTATAGTTCAAGCCTGTGTTACTCAAGGATCAAGTGCAGCACCAGGCATCAAAGATAGAATTAATAAGAGGAAAAGAGGGAAATGAGAGCTCAACTTAGTCTTCTATGGAGTCTGACTTTAAATTGACACTAAAAGCCCATGATGACTAAATGAATGAAAGTTTCATATTTCTGATTGCTCTCAAGTCCCATGAGGGGGTCTTGATCATTTATTAAAAGATAGATACTTACTATTAAACAATGAGTGAGTTACCAAAGAGATCAAAGAAGAAATAAAACACATCCTGGAAACAACTGACAATGAAAACACAATAATCCAAAATCTTTGGGAAACAATGAAAGCAGTACTGAGAGGGAAGTTCATAGCATTATAGGCCTACCTCAAAAAACAAGAAAAACTGATAATAAACCGTCTAACTCTGCAACTTGAAGAATTAGAAAGAGAACAACGAGAAAAGCCCAGAGTGAGCAGAAGGAAGGAATTAATAAAGATCAGAGCAGAAATAAATGACATAGAGACCCCCCCAAAAAAGCCAATATAAGATATCAATGAAACCAAGAGCTAGTTCTTTGAAAGGATAAACAAGATTGATGAACTTCTAGTCAGGCTCACCAAGAAGCAAAGAGAAAGGACCCAAATAAACAAAATCAGAAACAAAAGAGGTGAAATAACAACAGACCCCACAGAAATACAAAGAATCATAAAAAAATACTATGAGGAACTCTACTCCAACAATCTCGTCAACCTAGAAGAAATGGACATATTTCTAAAAAAATACAACCTCCCAAAACTCATCCAGGAGAAATAAAAAAATCTGAATAGGCCAATAATAATGGAGGAAACTGAAGCAGTAATCAGAAATGTTCCAACAAACAAAAGCCCTGGACCAGATGGTTTCACAGGGGAGTTTTATAAAACATTCAAAGAAGAAATAAAACCTATCTTTTCCAGACTACTCCAAAAAATTCAAGAGGAAGGAACACTTATAAGCTCTTTTTCACAAAACCAGCATTATCCTAATTCCAAAACCAGATAAAGACACTACAAAGAAAAAAATTACAGGCCAACAAATAAGAAAAGCCATATATGATACACCCACAGCTAACATCATACTCAATGGGCAGAAACTAAAACCATTTCCACTAAGAACAGAAATAAGACAGGGATGCCTACTCTCACCACTCCTGTTCGACAGTACTGGAAGTACTAGCCATTGCGATCAGACAAGAAGAAGAAATAAAAGGCATCCAAATTGGAAAAGAAGAAGTAAAACTGTCCTTATTCTCAGGTGACATGATATTGTTCATAGAAAACCCCAAAGACTCCATCAAAAAACTAATAAATAAAACTAATAGACTTAGTAAATGAATTCGGCAATGTAGCAGAATACAAAATTAACACTCAGAAGTCTATGGCTTTTCTATACACCAATAGTGAACTCACAGAAAGAGAAATTAAGAAAGCAATCCAATTTACCATTGCTACAAAAAAATTAAGATACCTAGGAATAAACTTAACTAAGGAGATAAAGGACCTGTACTCGGAAAATTTCAGAACCCTGAAAGAAGAGATAGAGGAAGACATGAACAAATAGAAGAATATACCATGTTCATGGATTGGTAGAATCAACATAATTAAAATGTCCATAATACCCAAAGCAATCTATAAATTCAATGCAATCCTCATTAAAATACCAATGGCATACTTCAAAGACCTAGAACAAATTCTCCAAAAATTCGTCTGAAATAAAGAAAAGACCCCAAATAGCTGCAGCAATCCTGAGAAAGAAGAGCAATGTTGGAGGGATCACTATACCAGATATCAAGCTATACCACAAAGCCATTGTTCTCAAAATTGCCTGGTATTGGCACAAGAATAGACATGAAGACCAGTGGAACAGAACAGAGAACCAAGAAATCAACACAAGCCATTATACGCAATTAATATTTGACAAAGGAGGCAAGACCATACAATGGAGTCAAGACAGTCTCTTCAACAAATGGTGTTAGGAAAACTGGACAGATACTTGGAAAGAATGAAACTAGACCACCAACTTACACCATACACAAAAATAAACTCAAAATGAATAAAGTCTTTAACATGAGATGGGAAACCATGAAAATTTTAGAAGAAGCCATAAGCAGCAAAATAGCAGACATTTGTCGTAGCAATATATTTAATGATACAGCTTCTAGAGCAATGGAAACTAAGGAGAAAATAAACAAATGGGACTACATCAAAATAAAAAGCTTTTGCACAGCAAAAGAAACCATCAACAAAATGACAAGAAAGCCCTCTGCATGGGAGAACATATTTGCCAATGTTATCACCCATAAGGGTTTAATCTCCAACATTGACAGGGAACTCATACAACTTAACAAAAGGAAGATAAACAATCCAATCAAAAAAT
>NW_006291231.1:2928323-2938249 GCF_000327345.1 Myotis davidii
CTGTACTAGTAAGTGCCCATCAGCAGATGAGTGGATTAAAAACCTGTGGCACATCTACACAATGGAATACTATGCTGCAGTAAAAAAAGAAGGAACTCTTACCATTTGCAACAGCATGGATCGAACTGGAGAGCATTATGCTAAGTGAAATAAGCCAGTCAGTGAAAAAAAATACCACATGATCTCACTCATTTATCGATAATAAGGAACATTATAAACTGATGAACAAAAATAGAAACAGAGGTGAGAAGCATTGAACATACTGTCAAATTACAGTGGGAAAGTTGGGGAGGGTTGGGGGGAGAGGGAAGGTAAGAGATCAACCGAAGGACTTATACGCATGCATATAAGCATAACCAATGGACGCAAGACACTGGGTGAGGGCATGTGCTGGGGTGTAGGGGAGGCTGGGGGAAGGTCAATTGGGAAAAAAAAGGAGACATATGCACTACTATTTGTAATACTTTAAACAAACAAACAAAAATAATAACAATAATAAAAAATAAATAAAAGGGAAAAAAAAGTTAGATCCTGTGGATAATCCAAGTAGGAGACATACCATTTTAGAAGAAACTCTCTGCCCCTGGGAGGTTCTCCCAGAGCCAGTTCCACTCTGGTGTCTGGTTCTGTAAGCCCAGGGAGTCACCAGCTGTAGACTTATCATAATTGGAACCAATGATAGGTTTACTTGAACAGGGGTTTCAGCCTCCTGATGTGAGTATGAGGACACAGACCTGAAAGGTTTAAGGAATGTAGATGTAATGTTTCCTCACACTGCATAGCCTCTCTTCAGGGCACTGTTACAACCCTCTCCCCCATCTAGCCAGGGGACCTATCTATTATGCATAGATTTTCTTTTTGTTCCATTGAAAGAACCCCTAATATTTCCTAAAAATTCTGTCTCAGTTTTTAAAACAAAATCTTATAAGCCACAGGACCCGCTGGGTACAACATAGTATAATTCTGTCCTAATTAAGTCACTATAGAATATGAAACAGATTCTGAATTATTCTACCATTAGAGATTAATCCTTCTAAACACTGTCAATTCTATTTTTAAAGAGTATGGAATGTTCACTTAAAAGTCATTAAAGCTAAGTAAATTTGCCTACACTAATGACCTACTGCCCCTGAGGAAAACACATTGTGTGCTCACAATTCCTGTCTCTTTGTGTTCCCTCTTTTCAACTGCTTGTTCTTTAACAAAGTCCTACAAAAAGGTGATGTGACTATCTGTGCTTTGCAATTCAAGCTGTTTTTTGAGTAGAGAGAATTTCCCTAGAACTGCCTCTCTCTCTTCCCTGACCCCTTCACCCTTGCATTCATTAAAGCCAAGTTCCTGGCTCAAGTTAAGGGAAGATTTTAGTTATTATCCTTGGCAAAGGAACTCTCTATTGTGGCTTTGATTTGAACTTCAGCTCTTCTGAGTGCAGGGGTCACATGTGAATTTGTTATGCTTCCTGGCAAATGTTTCAGAATAAATGAATCTGATGAAATTCTCATGAATTATTTGTTTTTTAGTGTTTCTCTAATACACAATAAATTGTAATTTATGAGGCGTAATTGAAGAAAATTCTGGAGGAAGTTGTGTATAAGATTAGAGGGATTATTAAATCAACTTTATTGTGTTTTCAAAACTTAAAAATGGTTTACAGCTATAATAAATTGCTTGAAAGTGCTATCAACCCATAAATTTTAATAATTTAATAAACATTCTGCAGTTAAGTTGGGCTCATGGCCAAATCCCAGTGCTGGTTGTGTGTTGTGTATAGTAATATGTGTTTTAGTTTACCTGGCCGATAAAGGAATGAGCTGTTCTTATGCATGATACACAGCAACCAGGCATTATTTTTTTAAACAAAAACTGGAAACTTAAGTTTGAAGTTAGAATGGGGTACTATAATTCTCTGCTGTTTGCATCTGTTGTACTGTCCACCATTGCTATTTAACATCTCCAAAGTATCAGGCTCATTCATTTCCTTTTGCCCCTTTACCTTAAAAATCAGTTATAAAGGTGATCACTGACTCACCTCCTAATAGCAAGCTATTAACTTTAAAATATTTTTTTAAAGAGATAGAACTCAGAGGGAAGGCAGGAGAGGGGTGGGAAAGAGGTCAACTAATGAACTCACATGCATATATGCATAACCCATAGACACAGACAATAGGGTGATAAAGGCCTGGGGGGGGGAGGGGAATGGAGGGAAAGGGGGACATATGTAATACTTTCCACAATAAAGATTAAAAAGAAATAAAGCATGTCCCACCTTCCTAAGACCAAAAAATAAATACATAAACTCAAAATATTTCTAATGAATTACAGATAGAGGGTTTTTGTTATACATTGGCTGGTTAAAATCAAATCTATATCAATTTAAGCAAATAAAATGCAATATTTTTGGTATCGTGAAGTTTAAACAACTTGCTGAGAAGAGTAGGATCTGTATTGGCTTCAAATGTGTGCTTTACTCTATATGTATCCCAATTAACTGAGCATTACATAAAACAGTATTTACATGTCTGTCTAGCCTTGCCTGTGCCTAGATCTGAACCAAGTTCATTAGTGTATAGTTAACAAAATATTATTTTACTCTTTTTTTTTCTTTACTCAAATGAATTAAAATTTTAAAACTGAAGTGATTGCTTTCATTAGGCTTTGTGCGCAATTGTTCTTTGTCTACTTTTTATGATAACAAAATAGTCAGCAGCATTCTAAAGGATACTTACAGAAGATTTGAACTATTGACTTTAGACTACACTGTCTTATTAAAAAGCAATTTTGTGACCATGATTTTAAAAAAGTGTGATGAATATTAACAATACAGGAGTTTTTCCTCTGATTATTTAATTCTCACTTTCTCATTTTACATATGTGACTGAAAAAAATATATCATCCTTGATGATTTCTACCACCAAAAGAATGTCACTTGGTAACTAGATCTGTATATGTATTTATTCATCCATGCAAGACAGGCACATGCTAATATATGCACTTGCCAAGCCTACGTTTTCACTTAAATGAAGAGCTTAATAAAAATCAGCATTCATAGCCCCCGCGTAGTCAGATAAATTAGTTAATGCACAATAAGCAGCTCTTATGTATAATGCAAAAGATTAGTCTTACATTTGCATAATGTGCTACAAACGGCCCACTGTTTCAAGCAGTAGAAGCTCCCTATTAAATGTAAGTTGAAAACTGAATGACGTCAATGAAGTAATTATGCTTCATTTGGCATATCTCATTCATTCTCTGGAGTTCAAGACCCTATCTGAGCTCTGTTGACAGCACTGCTGAAAGGCATTGGTAATGGTTCAAAAGCAAAGCGGTGGGACTCTGGAAAGCAGCCTGGTGTGCTCAAGTCTCCACTGTATGATCTGGTCCCCAGCAGTAACTCATCTTACACTCTGGCTTATGTACATATTTATGTATAAATGTATGCAACGCAGAGCTTCTGAGTTTATTTATTTATTTTTATTTTTCTTGGTGTCTGTAGCCAAATTTATCCTTGAGGCTCAGCAGAGGGGATCAGGGCCCATGTGCCACAGTGTTTCTGTGGCAGCCTTCCGGGCCAGTGTGGAACTTGTTAGTTTATACTGACAGTAAAGGAATTTTCAGGCCAATAAACTATAGTGATTTCCAAATTTTCCAGAATTCAGTGGAAAATATTGCCAATGAAGGCACTTCTGTCTAACTCAGGGACATGAACACCCAACTTCTGCCAATAGGATACACAGTTTTCACTGTCATGGTATTGCTTCCCTTTCTCTTTTCTTGTCCTCAGAGACTATTTCCATGTTGGTGAGAAATTAAAAGTCATTCTTTGAAAATTAATCTAGTTCTAAACACACACACACACACACACATGCACACTTTACTAATGTGAAAATTGAGAGCCAAAGAAGTTACATAATTTACGTAAGACCCACTTCTACTAAGTTTAGAATGCATACTTATTTTTATTCTTGTGAGCAGTGTTTTCCTGTTTTATGTAAGTATTAGTGGCCTGGTTCACAAAATTCGTGCACGGGGAGGGGGTGTGTCCCTCAGCCTGGCCTGCACCCTCTCCAATCTGGGACCCCACAGGGATCGGGTCTAAACTGGCAGTTGGACATCCCTCTTGCAATCTGGGACTGCTGGTTCCTAACCGCTCACCTGCCTGCCTGCCCGATCACCTCTAACCACTCTGCCTGCCAGCCTTCTTGCCCCCAACTGCCCCCCCCTGCTGGCCTGCTCACCCCTAATTGCCCTCCCCAGCCGGCCTCATGGCCCCCAACTGCCCTCCCCTGCCAGCCTCATGGCCCCCAACTGCCCTCCCTGGCTGGTCTCCCGGAAATCTTTGGTCTAATTAGCATATTACCCTTTTATTAGCATAAATAAGTGAAAAAAGGTGTTTTTTTCACATTTGTTTACTGTCTCAAGGACAGGGAGAAAAATGAATTCATATTTGGCATGGTCAGCTGGCAAATATTTTTGCAAAGCTTCGGATTAAAACCGTAAAAGTGATAGCTATGGAACTGCTTCTGAAAGATGATGCATTTGCACACTCAGAGTCTCTCGATCGCTCAAAAGCTGACTGTAGCTGTTCTCCTTTCAGTACCCCTTGCAATATCATTTGGACAAACATGGTAAATTATGACTTTCTTCTGAAAATGGCATTTTATTAAAATCTTTGTTTTCAGATTAATTAAATCTTTTTTATTGAATATAGAAAAATAATTTTGTTTGCCAGAAAATTATGTTCCACAATAATACTTTTAAAAAAAAGTCAGTGAACTTACTGGTACATAAACAATATCTTCATTTTCTTCGGGTAACCTCACTTGTGTGCTTATGGGAGGGATTCTTTATATGTAATAGTTCTACTTTGGCATAATCAAGCTTTGGCTACTTTGATATAGACTTGACTAATTATCATTTTGGCCTCTAGCAGTTTGTGTGTTCACCTGTGTATGTTTGTGTGTAGGGGGTGTGTTTATGCTACTTTCCATGAGCCTCTTCTGTTCAATATGTTCAGATGATGTGGACTGCTAAAACCAATGATAATCTAGCAGCAGCAATGTAGCCATAGTCTTCCTCACACACTGAGTCCTGGGACGATCAGTCTCCTGAATTATTTCTACTTAAAGAAGAAGGTTGATGTAAAAGACCCACCCACCCAATGCAAAGGAAATATAGCTGGAACCACTCAGTTTCAATGATCATTTACCAAATTTAAATTTTATAAAGGGAGTAGTACATATCCCTTGAATAAAATTGTTTCCAAAGTTTGATGTGTAATGTTCATAATGAAGATTGGTTTTAATGAAGTGTTTACTTTTATGTTGTATCCATGTTGGGAATAGAGGGTTTTTATAAGGCATTAGTACATAATCTTTGTAGCTATTGCTATGGCAGTCAGTGTTATATCTTAATTATTAGTATTTCTAGTTCAACTAAAATAGCTAAAGGGTCCTCCTGGGATCTATTCTGGGATATGATTTTGTTTAATCTTATTATTAATGATAATAAATCCTTACTTTGTTGGAGTATCATCTGTATGGCAATGATTCCATTATTTAAACAAATAATTATTCCACATGCTATTTTAGAACATGACAATAACAAATCATAGTTATAGCTCATTCAAAGTAAATTAGGTCTAAGCCACTAATAAAATTAATTGCAAGATGTTTGATTAGAAACCAGAGCTGGTTAATATAGGAGTCTCTCTTTTGGTCTTTGATAATGCATTACTCTCTAGAATAAAGCTACCAGCATAAACTATCTCAGCACTTGTTATCAAACAAAGAGTAATTGAAACTTGGTTGCTAGGAGACATTATTTCTCATTGTTGACAATCCTGATTTTCTTTGATTACTGGCACTATTGTTCATTACACAAACTGAATGTTTTTATATAACATTGAAGAAACATATTTTAGAACCTGATTGTTGTGTGAATACTACCATGTGCTACCAAAGAAATGTTTATTCACAGGCTTGACAGGTTAACTATCTCTGCTAAGCATTTGTTCAGAAGGTTTAATATATATATATAAATATTTCTTCCAAAATGTAAATTTTATTGGAAAATAAATTCTAAAATTTTATAGGACAAAACTGTTGTATATTTCCTCAAATTAAGGTTTTCCTCAAAACTTACCTATGTAAATTTAACTTTTTTATTGTAGTGACTTCTTTTCTATTTTCAAGACTATTTAATTTGCATGAGAGAAAACAAGTATTTAAAATACAAGAAATTACTTATTTTGATTGAGGTGGGGATATAAACATCTTGGGTTAAAAAGCAAAACGTTTTAGAATGATTTTAGCAAAATGAGTGCTTTGGTATCTAATTTTCTCTGGTAAAGAGTAATTCAGCTATATTTACAGGGTGAGAGACAACAGTGTATTTGGCAAAGCTTCAAACAGGTCGACAGTTATGCGAGATATATCTCAATCTTCACTCCAAATGGCACGCCAGTTGTTTTTCTGTAATCAAACCTCAGGTGTTCTCCTCACTTATCAGTATTTCCCTTTTCTTTGCCTAGTTACATACTCTGGTTGAGCTTACAGTCCTATTTTTTGTTTCTTTGTTTTTGCTCACTAGAATTCTTTCAAAATCACTCTATGTTTGTAGATTGTCTCATTTTCTAACACTGCAATTTGACTTCCCCAAATATGCTGATATTGCTCTCATGTGCCCAAATGGGCTCTGAGTGTCCAGGCCAACAGTTTTTCTTTATCCTCATTCTTGTCACTTTATGTTACTCCTGGTGACATATGTATCAAAATATTTGCACCCAAAATATTTTCTAAAACAATTATAATAGATCAGAAGAAGATTAATAATTTAATTTTAAAATGGGCAAAGTTGCCGAGGCCGGTTTGGCTCAGTGGATGGAGCGTCGGCCTGCGGACTGAAGGGTCTCGGGTTCGATTCGGGTCGGGGGCGTGTGCCTGGATTGTGGGCACATCTTCAGTGGGGGATGTGCGGGAGGCAGCTGGTCGATGTTTCTCTCTCATCGATGTTTCTAACTCTCTATCTCTCTCCCTTCCTCTCTGTGGAAAATCAATAAAAAAATTTATTTAAAATAAAAATAAAAATAAAATGGGCAAAGTTATATGTAGATAATTCACAAAAGAATATATAAGGATAGCTGATAAGCACACAAAAAGATGTTTAACATTAGTCATCAAAGAAATGGAACCAAAATGAAACATTATTATAAATTCACTGTAATGCTTAAAATTAAAAATATTAACAATGCTAAATGTTTGAGACATTGTATAGCAGCAAATGGAACTGTCATATAATCCTGTTGGTATAACTGTTTTGGAAAATAATTTGCCTGATATATATCCTATCTAATAATAGACACACATGGTAATTGACTGTACCTTAGCTACACCTCTCATCGGCTAATCAGCATGATATGCAAATTAACCACCAACAAAGATGGCAGTTAATTTGCATACATAGGCTCCAAGTGGTGGAGCGAAGCCTGACATTTCTGGGGCCGGCAGAGCAGCGAGGCTTCACGTCCCTGGGGCCGGTGGAGCAGTGAGGCCTCACGGCCCGGGGCCGGCGGAGCAGCTAAGCCTGATGTTTCCGGGGCCGGCTCTAGCCAGAACTTGGCCAGAGCGAAGGCCTGGGCCCTGGGTGCCAGAGGCAAACTGGTGCCAGCAGCCAGGGGAAAGGAAGGCCTATTGCACGAATCTCTTTGTGCAACAGGCCTCTAGTCCTATCTAATAAAGATCCAACATTTCCACTACTTGGTATTTACCCAAGAGAAATGTTCATAGTAACTTCATTCATACTAGCAAAAAAATATAAACAACACAAATCTCCAGCAATAAATGAATGGATAAATGTACTATGGTATAATCATATAATAGAGTACTATTCAGCAAATGAAAGAATGAACTACTGATATAAGAAAAAGATGGGTGAATCTCAAAAATATTATGATGAGTGAAAGAAGCCAGACACAAATAATATATACTGTATGACTCCATTTAAATGAAATTCTGCAATAGGCAAAATGAAGCTATAGTAATGCATGTGGTTGCCTGAGACCAGGTGCAAAGGTTTGGGGGTGGGGAAGGATTAGTTGGAATGAGGCAAAAGAAAACTTTTGGGAGTTAAGGAAATGTTCACTTCTAGATGGTGGTGGTAGTTACTTGGGCATCCAATCTTGTCAAACTGTACAGTGTAAATAGGTGTGTTATGTTTAATGCTCATTATATTTCAATAAAATTGATTTAAAAAGATAACATAAAAACCTGTGACTGGATTTGACTTCATTTTCTTAGTACTTAAGGTTTCATAAAGTTTGTAATGACTCATTCACTGTTAAAAGGGAAAAGAGTGATTCTGGTAATCACCCTACATACCATATCCATGGGCCTAGTGTGGATTTATTAATGGCTTTTTAATATAAGAACAACTCAAATGTTAAACCATGGTCACATCACCTGGATTCACTCTAATAGCTCAGGTGAAACTTTTGCTAAAGAGTCCACTCACTGAATATTTTGGCAGGAATGAACTGGTAGTGAGTATTATCAGGCAAATGATATCTACATTTCATTTTTGTAATATTTTTTTATTATTCTTGCTGTTTTGCCTAGTACCTTTAAATATATTTGTGATAAGATAGTATGATGGGCAAAAATAAATAAATTTAGCTTATGGAAAGTTATAATCACAACTATTTGGAAAGCAAAGAAAATTTGAAGCAATAAATCATAAATTTTTTATGTTTATCTTTTGATTTTCCTTTTTATTAAATTTATTAGGATGATACTGCTTAACAAGATTCTACAGGTTTCAGGTGCATAATTCCACAACACATTATCTGCACACTGTATTGTGTGTTCACCACCCCAAGTCAAGTCTCCATCCATCCCCATTTATTCTTCCTATACTCTCCACCACCTCCCCCCACCATGCCCTGGCAATCACCACACTATTGTCTGTGTCCATCATTTTTAAAATAGATTTTATTTTTATTTTTTAATATTTTATTGATTTTTTACAGAGAGGAAGGGAGAGGGATAGAGAACCAGAAACATCAATGAGAGAGAAACATCGATCAGCTGCCTCCTGCACACCCCCCACTGGGGATGCACCCACAACCAAGGTACATGCCCTTGACTGGAATCGAACTTTGGAGCCTTCAGTCCGCAGGCCAACGCTCTATCCACTGAGCCAAACCAGCTAGGGCTAAAATAGATTTTATTTTTTACAGTTGTTTCTAGGTTTGCAGAAAAATCGAGTGGAAGGTACAGAGATTCCCCATATACTCCCTACCTCCACACATATATAGCTTCCCCCATTATCAACATTCCCCCCATAGTGATATATTTTTTATAATGAATGAATCTACAATGACACATCATTGTCACTTAAAGTCCAAAGGTTATGAAAGTTCACGCTTGGTGTCATACAATTCTATGTTTTTGGACAAATGTATAATGACATGTATCCACTATACTCATAAAGAGCATTTCACTGCCCTAATAATCCTGTGTTCTGCTTATTCATTTTTTTCTCTGCCACCTCTACCCCTTCCAAACCCTGGAAACCATTGATCCTTTCTATATACTTTTCCTTTTCCATAATGTCAAAATTAAAATCTTATAGTATGTAACCTTTTCACACTGGCTTCTTTCACTTACTAATATGCATTAAGTTTATTCCATGTCTCTTCATGACTTGAGAACTCATTTCTTCTTTTTAATATTCCATTGTGTCCATGTACCATAATTTATTCATTCACTCATCTACTGAAGAATACCTTGGTTGGTTCCACATTATGACAATTATAACTAAAGCTACTATAAACTTGTGTGGGCATGAGTTTTCAACCTTTTTGGGGTAAATACCAAGAAGTGTGATTACTGGATTGTAGGGTAAGAGTATATCTAATTTGTAAGAACCTG
>NW_006291231.1:2938271-2940147 GCF_000327345.1 Myotis davidii
ACTGTCTTTCAGTGACTGTTCCAGTTTACATTCTTAGCACCCATGAGTGAGAGTTCCTGTTCTGCACATTCAGTGTTGCCAGCATTCATTGTTCTTAGTACTCTGCATTTTGGCCATTCTAATAGGTGTGTAGCGGTACATATTATTGTTTTAATTTGCATTTCTCTGCAGACATAGGACGTTGAGAATCTTTTCATATGCTTATTTGGCACCTGTCTATCATTTTTGGTGAGGTACCTGTTAAGCTGTTTGATCCATTTTTTAATCAGGTTGTTTATTTTCTTGTTGACTTCTAAGAGTTTTTTTTGTATATTTTGGATAATCACCTTTATCAGAAATATCTCTTGAAAATATTTTCTCCTAGTTGTGTTTTTTTTTTTTTCATTTCCTTGACAGGGTCTTTTGCAGTACAGCACTTTTAGTTTTAATGAAATTCAATGTGTCAGTTGTTTCTTTTATGGATTATACCTTTGGATTATATCTAAAAAGTCATTGCCAAACCCAAAGTCATTTACATTTTCCCTGATATTATCCTCTGGGAGTTGTATAGTTTTGTATTTTATATTTAGGTCTGTGATCAATTTTGATTTCATGTTTGAGAAGTGTGTAAGGTCTAGATCTAAAATTATTTTGTTTTTGTTGTTGTTACTGTTTTCGGAATTGGATGTCCAGTTTTCCCAGCACCATTTGTTGAAAAGAACTATCTTTGCTCCATAGTATTTTCTTAAGTTATTAAATAAATAAGTGATGTTACCTTTTTTTTTCCTTTATGCACTCTGCCAGTCACTATTGCAAAAATTTATAGCTAGTGCTTTTACTCCTCCATGAATAAATGCCTCCAGTGTGAGGTCAAAGATGACTGGTTCCCCAGCTGTCAATATTCAGGCAGACAATTGATCTTCTCATTTCATTTAATCTTAGTAGCTATTTCCTTTTCCTCAGCCCCAGCACTACTTAGAGAAACTAAATGTGTCCACTGTCATCAGTGCTTAGTGTAAGTGTAATATGACATGAATCAAAGACCCTTCAGGCCAAAGTAGAGACTGGTAATTTATTACTGAAGAACAGAGGCTTTTCTGAAATTTCTTTTAGTTCAGGCGGATCACTATGAATTAACTAAGCAAGAGGGCAGCAGGTGCTCACATTAAATTGACAGTCACTGGCAGCAGATAGGAGAGTAGTCTTAAAAGAATATGCAGCTGTGTGGACACCTGTACGCAGCCATGCACTCCCAGCAGGATGCAGCAGGGAAGGTGGGCCAGCACTCACGTGCTTCAATTAGCTCTGGTTGCAAGCATCCAAGCAAGTGAGTTCCCAGTGTGGGGAAGTGTGTTCCCAAAATAATAGGTGACCTTCTGAAACCCTGAGTTTTCAGGGAGATCATAGTCATATGATCTTTGGGGCAATTTCCCATGAAACAGAAAAGTCTTCCCTGGTTAATATCATCTATCATCTTCTTTGTCCCCTATCTGAAAACGGAATTTAAAAATTAGTATCATTTCTTTAGGCCAGTTTTGGTAATACTATACATGTCAAATCTAATAATAATGACCTTTACAGAGAAATGATAATGCATTAAAGTGCAGTTTGTTCACTGTGAATATTTTTTTTTCTTGAAAGAACACATCATTTCAGTCTACAACAGCAGAAAAATTCACTTTTCATAGTTGTAAACTCTCTCTTCCATGTCCATGTTCCCAGATTTCTAGCCATTTATTCCCCTGGTTATCTTTATCTTTCATCACATTAATGGGAAGTTGTAATATTTTCTAAGCACTTGGGATATTTGCAGTAAGTTTAGTGAGGAGTCTTTCCTTTCCTCTCTCCCTCTTCCCTTCCCTTCCCTTCCCTTCCCTTCCCTTCCCTTCCCTTCCCT
>NW_006291231.1:2940442-2952255 GCF_000327345.1 Myotis davidii
GTCAGCCTGCGGACTCAAGGGTCCCAGGTTCGATTCCGGTCAAAGGCATATACCTTGGTTGCAGGCACATCCCCAGTAGGGAGTGTGCAGGAGGCAGCTGATCGATGTTTCTCTCTCATCGATGTTTCTAACTCTCTATCCCTCTTCCTTCCTCTGTGTAAAAAAATCAATAAAATATATTTTTAAAAAATTATAATCAAAATTAGAGGGATTATTATAGTTAAACTGGTGCATAGATTTGTGCATTGGTGGGGTCCCTCGGTCTGGCCTGTACCCTCTCCCAATCCGGGACCCCTCAGGGGATGTTGGGCTGCCTGTTTTAGAGACAAGGCCAAAGCCAATCAGCCTTAATTGGAAACATAAACACTATTCTCTTCATTCCAAGGCTTTATACACAAAGTCTGAGTTCTGGAAATCTGAATTCCTAATATTTGAAAGCACATATCCCTGAAAACGCCACCTGAAGTATCCGGATTGTCAGTATTTCCAGTATTTTCATCATCTTCCCTTCCCTTTCCTCTTTCTTTTCTACTAGATTTCTTTCTCTTTCATTTATTTTCATATCAACCCACAATTGATGTATAATTAGGTTATAATTAGATTATATTCAACAAAATAATGTAAAATATATCATAATTTTTAAAAAACAGTACTAAGAAAAGTAAATGAAAAATTATAATAAGCCCTAACCGGTTTGGCTCAGTGGATAGAGCGTCAGCCTGCGGACTCAAGGGTCCCAGGTTCGATTCCGGTCAAAGGCATATACCTTGGTTGCAGGCACATCCCCAGTAGGGAGTGTGCAGGAGGCAGCTGATCGATGTTTCTCTCTCATCGATGTTTCTAACTCTCTATCCCTCTTCCTTCCCAATGTTTCTAACTCTCTATCCCTCTCCCTTCCTCTCTTAAAAAAATCAATAAAATATATTTTTAAAAAATTATAATCAAAATTAGAGGGATTATTATAGTTAAACTGGTGCATAGATTTGTGCATTGGTGGGGGCCCTCGGTCTGGCCTGTACCCTCTCCCAATCCGGGACCCCTCAGGGGATGTTGGGCTGCCTGTTTTAGCCTGATCGCTGCAGGCCAGGCCAAGGGACTCCACTGGTACAAGAATCTGTGCACCAGGCTTCTAGTATGCATATAAGATCTTTGGTTAATATCTTCCCACCCTCCCCACTCCTTCCTTCCCTCTGAGATTCATCAGTCTGTTCCATGTTTCCATGCCTGTACATTGAGCATCTGCCCCCTGTTGGTCAGTGCACATCATAGCTACCAGTGTAACTGTCGAACCGTCAAACGGTCACTTAGGCTTTTATGCATATAGATAGGTAAATGAGCATATGATATTGCTCAACTTGAAACTTATATTTGCCCAAATTATATTGGCTAAAGAGTCTTGATGGATTTATGACAGAACAAAGGATCAATAAATAAGCTTTATCTTTTTCTCTTTTGTACACAGTAAGTTATTTTAATTAGTAAATATTTTATTGTGATCTTCTGTGTTGGTGAAAAGATGCTAGTGAGGCAGCAAGTATAGTTACTATACAAGCTACCAATTCTCCTCTGGTTAGTGAAGGTAGATTATTCCTCTAACTCTAGCCACCCCCCCACCCCCCCAAGTTTGAAATGGAAGAGGATGGAATGTGAGACCTGGACAGGTGCTTCAAGGTCCAACTAATATGACAATGGCTTTGCGGTTGGTTATAGGGAAGGAATCTGAGTTGGGTAAACCTGGCCCATCTCTCGGCAGTAGTGAGAAAGGAGGGAAAAAAAGAAAACATGGGAAAGCCCGTGATGATGGCTTCCGATACAGGAGAGTAGGTTTTCATTATTTAATTACATTTCTAAAGCACAGTAATTTTACTATAGCTTTCCTCCTGCCTCTGTTATGTACATGGAAAAGACTTTAAAATATAGAAATGTTCATGGAAATGACAATTTCTTTAATAGGAATTTACTTAAAGAAGAGCATGTTTACTCCCAAAATTTATAAAAAATTCATAACAGCAGAGAAAATGTGGTACTATATGTGAGTGTGATATACCTTTATGGTCTATTTGCAGATAGGCTTAACTTCAACACAGACATCCACTTATAGAAGCATGTTTAACTATCCCATAAAATATGTGATGTGTGTGTATGGCGTTCTATGCAGTGAATATAAAAGGTATGAAAATTGTGTGTCAAAGGCCACTTAGTGGATAACTGTATATCAGTGCAAATAACAGTGAACGAAGCACTATTTGCTTTATTACTAGACTAACATAGCCTGTGGGAAGAGAAGAGTGTAACAAAAAAAGATGGGCCTGTGAAATTTGTGTGCTTGTCTTAAGGATAGCCATCTACATTATAAAAGGCCAGAGGCCGTCATGACCTAAACGACCAGATGGACGACCAGTCACCAGGAAGTGCATGGAGCACCTCTAGGTCCCTCCCCCGCATCCCACAGGCTCCTATCACAGCACGGCTGGTGGCTGGCAGGTGGGCGTGGCAGCGGGGTAATGGGCGGGGCGAGGCAGGCACGGTGAGGTCATTTGCTTCGTCTTGGGGCTGGGCCGGAGGCCTAATGACCTTGCCGCTGCCACAACAGATATGTATCAGGCCCGGAGAGAGAGGCAGGGCCTGATCATCAGCTGCTGTGGCCTTTGGACATCCCCCAAGGAGTCCCCGATTGGAGAGGGTGCAGACTGGGCTAAGGCAACCCTCCCCACCCTCCACCCCCGTTCATGAATTTTGTGTATTGGGTCTCTAGTATGCCTATAATGATCACACAAGTGAAATTCAGTTTATAATATATATTAAAAAGTAATATCTCAAGAAGATTTCAAACAACTAGTGGACAAACATAAGACAGATAACCCCCACTGTTTTTGGTAATGGAGTACTTATATATGAAAGTATATGACTTTCAGTTTAGATAACTGACAGTTTATTTTGTGAAATATATGCTACAATAGAGATGTGCAGAGTTGGCTATAAATCATTCTAATTTATTCCAAAGGCAAGAGCTTTTATTTATAAAAATGCTCTAGCAGATGCCTCTTGGCCCCGTGTCACATTGCATCCACTCTTGAGCCTTTGATTTCAGCCAGAGCTGTGGTGGACACTTCAGTGGTCTAACAGAGTCCCAGAAAATATCCACCTCTGGTTTCTAACCCAGGGCCTTCTATGCAGGTGCGAAGTGTGCAAGCATGACCCTGAGATGTAAGGGAGTTGTGCCTCCATGCCAACTCTCCACCAAAGGAGAGGTCAGCTGAGGACAAATGCAATAGCCTCCTGCACTTTGGGCTGACCATTCTGGAAAGCATTTGGTTCACTTCCTGGGAAGAACAGAGATAGCGCACACTAGTGGCAGCCTTCCCTCCTTTCTGTACTCTTCCACTCCCTTACTCCTGCTTCCAGTATTTACTAACTGTCTTAGGCTTTGTATTCTGGGAAACCCAAATGAAGACAATTACCAAAAATGAGGCTTTCTTCTTTACATATGCAGTGAGAACTGAGATTTTAGTATATTTGTATATAGCATGAGGACGATTTTGGTGGTAGGAAACATGCCATATTGTAATTACTTTATGTGGGCTACAGTTTCTTTAGCCATAATATTGGAAAAATAGACTCACAGCATTTAGGGAACCGTGGGCACTAATATAGCCCATGGTGTACAGTGTAATCTGCTCATCTCTGTTGCACAGTATTTGATTGACTCTGTTGTTGAGATGTGAAACATACCTTCACCAGGGAATGAGCCTCAGAATAATCAGTGGTGTTTATATAAGTTGTTTTGTTTGTTATTTAATCAAAACATACAGGTTGCACATAGCAAAAAACAAATTATCTGAAAAAACCATGATGAAAGATACCAATCCCTGTCCTGACACTTCTCAGCTCTAGTCTATTTTTCATAAGCTCTCTTAATCATTGCTGTAATGCTTCATGTTACTTCCATCATTCGAAATAAAATGTAACATAATTTCTAGGATTAAGAAAGTGCCTGCAGAATGGGATGGGAAAATTTTATCCCTTTCTAGTACTCTTCATCTCACCCAGCATATTTTGATACATTTTTTGATGATCCCCTTTTGTATCTTAATGTATTATGTACTCTACTCTTGAACTACAAATTCTGGAATTATTCCCTTACTCTCCACACTGTAACTTGATTGTATTATTCTCCCCTAAACCTGCTGTTCCTACTGTGGATCTTTTATCTTCCACATTGTCAAAGTTGATAATATTTACCTTCTAATCTGCAACCATAATTATGTCTTATGTGTTTTGGTTATACATTCTAAAAGCTGAAAAACAAACAGTATTTACATTATTATGTCAACGTATTTTTTTTTCATGGAATAGTCAGTTATTGTGCTAGGATTCTATTTCCTTTTTCATGAGCCCAAAGTCATGGCCCTACTTTCTATGGAATTACCAGTTCACCAAATCTCAAGGTGGCCCAAGAATCTCTCTTTTAAAGTAGTTAATTCTGAGAGAAAATTACTGGTAAAAAGGGTACCTAGAGGAAAATACCTCATTGTCAACTAGGCACTTGCAGAGAATAAATGGAAATAAAAGTGTGGAGAATTTCATTTTTTAGCAAAGCTTGTATTTTTCTATTAGAATCAAAGTTCAAACTAATCTTCCAGGCTTGCCTCATAGTATTATTTACATGCTTCCTTCTGCCATCTTTGGGTTTAGTTTGCTATTTAGTTCTTACATTCTTTTTTATAATATATTTTTTATTGATTTCAGAGAGGAAGGGAGAAAGAGATAGAAATATCAATGATGAGAGAGAATCATTGATTGGTTGCCTCCTGCAAACCCCGCACTGGGGATTGAGCCCACAACCCGGGCATGTGCCCTTGGCTGTAATTGAACCTGGAACCTTTCAATTCGCAGGCCAATACTCTATCCACTGAGCCAAACTGGCTAGGGCTAGTTCTTATATTCTTAAGGTGCAAGTTTGGATGATAGATTCCAGATAATTTTATTTTCAAACAGTCATTCAGTGGTATAAATTGTCCTCTAATAAGTGCATTATCTGCATCCTGAATATTTTGATAAGTTGTATTTTTATTTTCATTCAGTTTTAAATATTTTTCATTTTTCTTGAAACTTTATCTTTGATCCATCTTGGATTATTTTTCTAATATCTTTTATTTCTCCTTTAATCCATTATGATCTGGGAACATACTTTGTATAATTTCTCCTTTATAAAAATTCCATTGAAGTTGAAAAACATGCTTAATATTTCAATACTTTTAAGTTCATTGAGAATCTACCATGTGTACATGAAAAGAATATCTGTTCTGCTGTTATTGCTTACATGTTCTACAAATGACAGGTCAAATTGTTGGTAGCATAGTTCAAGTCGTCTATATCCTTGCCAATTTTCTTCCCTTTTACAAATTATTGAGATGGAACATTAAATTCCCCAACTGTTTTTTTTAAATCTTTAATTTCTTTATTGGTTAAGGTATTACAAATGTGTCCTCATCCCCCCATTAACCTCTCCCCCTGCCCCCTCATGCTCTCGTCCCCCTGTTGTCCATGTCCATTGGTTTGGCTTATATGCATGCATACAAGTCCTTTGGTTGATCTCTTCCCCTTACCTCCACCCTCCCTTATTTTCCCTCCAGGGATTGACAGTCTGATCGCTGTTTCTCCGTCTCTGAATCAGTCCCTTTTCATCAGTCTATGTTGGTCTCTATATTCCACAAATGAGTGAGATCATGTGGTATTTATCTTTCTCTGACTGGCTTATTTCATTTAGCATAATGCTCTTCAGTTCCATCCATGCTATTGCAAATGGCAAGAAATCCTTCTTTTTTACTGCAAAGATGAAACTAGACCACCAACTCACACCATATACAAAAATAAACTCAAAATGGATAAAAGACTTAAACGTAAGATGGGAAACCATAAAAATACTAGAGGAATCCATAGGCAGTGAAATCGCAGACATATGCCAAAGGAATTTCTTCACTGATACTGCTCCTAGGGCAATGGAAACTAAAGAGAAAATAAACAAATGGGACTACATCAAAATAAAAAGCTTTTGCTTTATAATCTACTAGTGGCCCAGTGCATGGATTTGTACACATTGAAAGGAAATTAATTAGAAGGTGGCTGGTGGGGTGGGACTGGGTGAGATGGGCTGGACATGCCTTGGAGCCAACTTCCCGAGGTCCCTCCCAAGGCCAGCTGCACTTGGGGAAATGCCGGTGGCTCGAAGGGTTCCTGCGGTCACCGCAGCTCAGAAGTAAACCAGATTTGGGGCTGACAGTACCCCAGCAACAACATAACCCCTGGTTGAAGGTGGAATCGAGCAGCCCCTTGAGGAATCGAGCTTTTTCCTCTCCGGTTCCAGGGTGTGTCACTGGAGAACAGCAGCTGCCAAGTTACCACAGCTCAGCAGCTCCTGCATTGAACGTCTGACCCCTGGTGGTCAGTGCGCATCATACCTATCAGCTGATCAGACGGTCACTTAGCCTTTTATATATATAGACTTTTTCCTGTTATTCGCCATTTCACATATCTATGGTGTGTTTGCATACTATATAATTTCCATTCTTATACTTTAAACTAATTTGTGTATTTGAATTTAAAGTGTCTATTATAGATGCAGTACAGTGCATCTTAATTTTTATTCAGTCAATCTCCAATTTTTGGTTGGAGCATTTAATACATTTATATCTAATGTAATTAATGACATGTTTGAACTTATGTCTGCCATTTTGCTATTTATTTTCAACGTGCTTATGTTCTTTTTGTTTCTCTATTTTAACTGCTGCCTTTGTTTTTGGTAAATAGTGTACTATTTTAGTCTCTTTTTACAGTTT
Source organism: Myotis davidii (assembly GCF_000327345.1). Lineage (NCBI taxonomy): Eukaryota > Metazoa > Chordata > Mammalia > Chiroptera > Vespertilionidae > Myotis > Myotis davidii. The sequence continues at coordinate 2,947,282 of NW_006291231.1, forward strand.
CAATGTTTGTTTTTGAGTTATTTTCTAGTTGATTTTTCTAGGAATTGCAATATGTAGCTTTAGTTATAATCTCTCCAGATTAAAATAAACTTTATCTAATAAAATATAAAAACTTTGGTTCAGTATAGCTATATTTCTTTTCTCCTCCACAATATTGTTATTATAATACATATTTTATATGTCCTAAAATCAAGATTTATAGTTTTTAATGCAGTTGTCTTTTAAATCATTATATTTATGCAGTATTTTATGTTTATCTACCTATGTAATTACATTTTCTGTTGCTCTGTAGTTCTTTATGTGGGTTCAAATAACCATTTCATTTTTTTCCCCAGTCTGGCAAACTTCCTTTAGTATTCCTAATAATGTAGATCTGTAAATGACACATCACCTTAGTCTTTTCTTATATGGGAATCTCTCTATTTCATCTATATTTTTTAAGTGTGATTTGACTGGATATAGAACTCTTGGTTGATAGAATTTTTAAAATTATTATTTACGTTTGGTATATATCATCCTACTGGCTACCACCCTCCATTGTTTCTTCTTTTTATTTTCTTTGAAGGGAAAAGTATTTTATATTTTTAAAAATCTTTATCATTGAAAGTATTACATAGGTTCTCTTCCCCTCCCCCCCTACCCCAAGGCTCTCACCTCTTTGTTGTCTGTGTCCACAGGTTATGCATATATGCATACAAGTTCATCGGTTGATCTCTTCCCACCCACCCACCTTCCCCTGCCTTCCCTCTGAGGTTCAACATTCTGTTCAGGCTTTTATGACTCTGGGTCTATTTTTGATTATCATTTTATTTGTTTCATTAGATTCCACATATGCGTGAGATCATGTGTGCCCGCAACCAAGGTACATGCTCTTGACCAGAATCGAACCTGGGACTCCTCAGTCCGCAGGCTGACGCTCTATCCACTGAGCCAAACCGGTCAGGTCTCTTTCTTTTTTTTATTGCCAGGTAGTATTCCATTGTATAAATGTACCATAGATTTTTATCCAATCATCTGCTGATGGACACTCCATTGCTTCTAATGAGATGTCAGATTTTAAGCTTATTGTGCTTCCCTTGTATGAGCTGACATGTTTTTCTCTTGTTGCCTTCAGGATTTTCTCTCTTATCTTTGGCTTTAAACAGTTTGACTATGGTTTACCTAGGTGTGATGTCTTTGTATTTATTCTGCTTGGAGTTCATTAAATTATTTGTATATGTATTTTAAGGTTTTTAATTAGATATGGACATTGTTAGCATTATTTCCTCAAATATTTTATCTTTTTCTTTCTCCCCTCCTTTGAGGATACCATTACACATAGTTAGTATGGTTGATTGTGTTCCACAGATCTATGACATTTTGCTCATTTCTCTTTATTCTATTTCCTTTCTGTTTTTCAGAATGAATAATTTATATTTATCTATTTTAAAATTATTTGGTCCTTTACTTTACCATTTCTATATTCTGTTGAGTCCCTTTAGTACATTTTTATTTTAATTATTGTATCCCAAAATTTCTATTTGATTTTTTTAAAATAAATCTTTCTTTCTCTTTATTAATATTTTGTATTTGAGAAGTCATTTTCCCCATACTTTTAATTCTTTAAATATGATTTCTTTTTTAGTAGCTTTTACTTTCTGCCAGACCTTCTTTTGTCTCCTCTATGCATTGGGCCTCATATTCGGTCAGGGTTGAGTAGATAACTAGACTTTTTGTGTGCTAGATTTGCTTCTTTTAATGCAACTATGTGATAGGATCAATCGGTTGGACCAGATCTTTATTTTGCTTTTTAAAACTATTAAACATTCAGCAAATGTGACTGGGGCCATTAGATATGTACACACAAAAGATGAATTTGACCAGTAACTCACACCATACAGAAATTAATTTAATAATTTAAAATGGATCATGGACAAGATGGAAGAGCTAAAACTATAATACACTTAGAAGAAAACTTAGGAGTAAATATTCATGAACTTGGATTAAGGAATGATATCTTAGATATGATACCAAAAGCATATGTTATAAACAATACAATTGGTAAATTGGACTTCATCAAAATTCAAAAGATTTGTGCTTTCAAAAACGACTAAGTCTATGAATAAATCCTCAACATCATTATTCATTAAGGAAATGGAATTCAAAACCACAATGATGTATCATTTCTTATTCACTAGAATGGGTTAAATAAAAAAAGACAAAAAAATAAGTATTGGTGTGGGTGTGGAGAGACTGCAATCCGTATACATTGTTGGTAGGTATGGGCAGCCACTTAAGAAAGCTTACAACTCACCCTAGCTGGTTTGGCTCACTGGATAGAGCGTCGGCCTGGGGACTGAAGGGTCCCAGGTTCGATTCCAGTCAAGGGCATGTACCTTGGTTGCGGGCACATCCCCAGTGGGGGGTGTGCGGGAGGCAGCTGATCAATGTTTCTCTCTCATCGATGTTTCTGGCTCTCTATCCCTCTCCCTTCCTCTCTGTAAAAAAATCAATAAAATATAATTTAAAAAAAAAAAAGAAAGCTTACAACTGGACATGAAGATTGTCCCTTAGTCACAGCCCTGTCCTACCTGCTCTTTCTGTATCCACTTTCACCTCTTTCCATCTGAAATCAAAGTGATCTTTTTAAATGCACTTCTGATAGTAGTTTTCCCTTCAACTTTAAACGTTTCAGTGTTTCCATTGCTCTGAAGATAATGAAGAATATCGTTGACAAGATTTGACAAGCATCTGTAGGGTTAGGGGTCTACTTGCTCCTTACCTTCAACTCTTTCTATAGTGCTTTCTGCTCCAGCCTCCCTGCCCTTCTTCCAGTTCCTCAAAAGTACTTCTTTCCACTCAGTCCTTTGCATCTACTGTGTCCTCTAACTTACATGACTCTCGTATCTCACTGAAGTGCTTCCTTTACTCTTTTCCTATTCCAGGTCAGTCATTTCTTGGAAGCCCTCGCTGGATACCCTGAATGTTCACTTCACTGTGGCCTTCCCATTCTTCTCTTCTATCATGGTTTTGACTTTTGGGTTATCTTGTCTCTCAATCACAAGACAGAATAAGGACCATGTCTGTTTCTGTTCATCATTGTGCGCACAATGGTCGACAATTAATCAATAGTTGTTACATAAATGGACTCCTTCATAGCAGTCCCACGTGTCATTTAACGTGGCCCAGGCTGAACTAATAATCTCTGCCTTTATAATCTCTAAGAATAAGTGCCTCTTAGATGATTTTGGCAATTCAGAGATGTGCTAAAAAATAAGAGATTTAATTTTGACATGTAGCTCATTTTAGCCAAAACATAGCAGCAGTTTTGGAATTTATTTGCTATCAGTATAAACAAGAGGTTTTATGTGCAGTGACAGCTCTTGAATCTCCAGGCCTATAAATATGAAGGTGTTTGCACTAGTCAAATAGGCTGTTATGTTGCAATAACATATTAACCCCAGACTGTCAATGACCTAACACTAAAATGTTCATTTCTCACTCATGCTGTACATCTAGTACACTTTGAGGGGGCCCTGCTCCACGTAGTTACTGAGGAAGCCAGACTGACTGAAGTCTAGTGGCCGTGGCAGAAGAGAGTGAGCGAAGAAATCAAACCTGCTTTCCATGCTTTGACTTAGAAGTGACAGTCATCAATTCTGCTCATGCTCATTGGCTGACTACGGTCACATGAGTCCATATAACTGCTTGAAATCTGGAGAATCTTAAAAGAGCACATCAATATCACTAACAGTAAATTTATCTGCTGCAATATTCATTCTTAAAGTATTCACTGATCCTTTAAATTGAGATGTTTCAAGTAAATATTGAGCAGAGTATAACCAAATGTATGCATGACTTGTGTGCACCTCTACTTTGTGTATTTGCATGTGTAATGGCCCAGGCTTACTCTCTGCTTATTGACTTTCCTTCCAGGGCAAAGGACTAAAGTGTAGCTGAAACTAAGCTCCAAACTGAAGTCTCTTATGTTTTGCCTGACTGAGATTTTTCAAGGGAAATAGCAAGAGTCGTCATAATGTTTCAATTGCTTGGTGTCTTGTTACGTTTCCCTGCATTTTCTTATTGAAGCATTCTTTAAAATTCTATAGATTTTCCTTATTTTTACTTTCTTACTGTTGGATATTTAAGTGTTTTGAGATCTTACTGCTATTTTAGCCTTTGATTTTGTATGAATTTTTCTTAAATTTTATTTACTTTTTTTTATTCTACAAATATTTTGCCAGGAGACTTGGTCAGTTGGGCAAAGCAAAAATTTCTGGTTATTATGCAATGGTCTGTATTGTCCTATAGCTTGTTATTATAATATGGCTTTATTACTTTAGTTGAGTGACCTTGAACTTTTTCTTAACTTAGCTCTGATCTTCAGTTTTCTTTTATGTAAAATGGATTTATAATAACTTCCCCAAGGTTTATTCTTTAAAAAAAATAGGTGCCAGTAATCTATGTAAAATACATAACAGAAAGATTGGCACATAATAGCCACCAAATAAATGTCAATTTCCTATTATCAGGCTGCTAATGGGAGAGTGTATGATAAGGTAGAGAAGTCCTAAAGAACTGGGCTGAAATTCATGTATAACCGTATAATCACACATATAATGGGTCAAAACAAAACATTATTTCATGTTTCTAAACGTCATTTATTACTCTGACATTGGAAACAAGTGGTGCCTGACCCTGCTGTCCTAGCAGTCAGTGAAGCACAGGCATGGAAAGTGTGCTCCTGCAACCAGACTGAGGTGTTTGTTCGCATGCAGAGGTGCCACTCAGCTTGTTTTTTTTTTTTTTCTTTTTTTTCTTCTTTATTATTATTATTATTAAGGTATTATGAATGTGTCCTCATCACCCCCATTAATCCCCAACTTCCCCCGCCCCCCACACACACACTCATGCTCCCATCCCCCTGCTGTCCAAGTCCATTGTGTTGGTCATGAATGTGATATTTTAATCATTTACAAGGGAATGTCAAAAAGA
>NW_006291231.1:2957834-2966177 GCF_000327345.1 Myotis davidii
GGCTCCAGGCTCAGTGACGCTAAGCCCCGGCACGCGATCCCTGCTTGCTGGGACCTGCACAGGGCGAGCTGGGCCCATGCACTGGCCTTTCAGACGTGGGGATCGGCCTGGCCCCGGCCCGACTGTCCCTGGGTGTCCATTTTTCAGGCCCTGGCCAGACCCTCCTCTCCCCCAAATCAGGGAATCTGAGTTCCCTGGCTCATGTCCTGTTGCCAGACACCAGCCCAAAAAAGGTAAAATCAAGTGATGAAAAAAATAAAAAATAAAAAAATAATAAAATAGGTTCTTAATGAAATGGGGAAAAAAGAATTAAAAAAAATATATAAAAATATTCGGAAGTGAAGGTGCTTCAGATCTTCCACTCTTCTTTTTGGCACGCCTTAGTCCTTCCAGGCACTCAGGGGAGTGTTGAACTTCCCTGCGATACATTGTCCCTCCGTGCCGTAAACCACAGATCTGATTTTAAGGCAGGTTGTATTTGTTTACCAGACTGCCTTTATTTGTGATCACAGAAGAGACAGTTTGTTGATGGCCTTGTAGTTTTAGGTGCGGGGCAAAGGTAGGAATGATTCCATTTGGGGGAAGGTTGAAGTTTTTGTCCTTGAATGAGCTACAAAGTGGACATTTCAGAACACCAAGACTTTATTTGCCATCCAAAATAATAATAATAATAACAACCAAAATGCAGCCGTTTCTACTCTAGTGTCAGCCCTGTATGTATGAGACGTCACCTAAGTTTTATATGTGCTACCAACCCTTCAAGGGTTGGAGACATGGAGAATTTTGCTTGCAACATGCCACATACTTTCAAGGAGGAGGGTATACTGGCCTCTTGGTAACCTCTCTTGGGACAGAATTGAATGGTAGTGGTGACAGCACTCCAGTTTTCCTCATTTGGGGCAGGTTTAACGGACAAGTCTTGCTATCATTTTTGGTAATAATCTTAAATTATAAACTGTCTCCTTTCCAAATAGAGATTTTTCCCTCTACTGAAAATTTGCAAGCTTTAGAGCTGCATTCACGATAATGAAAATGATAATTCACCATTCTAAGCAAGATGCAGACCTTAGTGTAAGTTTGTTTAAAACAAAAGAGCAGTCACAATGTATTAATTTCACCTGAGAAATGAAGTAGCGTCATTTGTATAGTGAGGATAACGACCTTGATGGTTCAGAGTCTCCTTGGGCAACTTTCTTAATCCCTTTAAATCTCAATTTGCTCCTTTGTAAAGGAAAGACAATGGTAGTACATACTGGTATGGTAATGAGAGGAATCCCTTCTCTAGTGCCTGGCACAGCAGCAATCACTACATGTTAGTTAACTTGTATTGAAGTAGCAGTAGTGAAGAAAATATGCCACCAATACCACCATTTGGTTTATACTAAATTTCTACAGTAGGCAATGAGTTTTTAAGTAGCTCAGAAAAATAATCTCACATTTACAATTTGAATTTATGAGTTTATGTAAATAAATACCTACTTAGAACTCATATTAATGTGAATCTTCAAGAGTTGACTATATTTGTTACCATGAAACTCATACGTGTGTGTGATCTAAGTATGGCAAGTAATGATTGTATAAAGGTTATATTACACAGTTAGTGATTTTATTAAATGATGAAAATATTTTTGGAATTCAGAGCTTAACACCAATTATGCTTAATAAAATATGGTGTCATTACCACTGTTTCAAGATTGAATTCAGAGCTTATGCCTAAGCTACCCATCTTATTCTTTGGACAATGATATTAATTTTGGCTTTTGAATATTTCCATAATATTTGGAAGGAAATATTACAAATTCTGAAGGGGTTCCAGGAAGTTTCAAAAGCTGTCGTTAAGGAAGTAAAATTATTGAGAAGCCTCAAGCTGAATATTTTTGATACAGTTGCCAACTTTTGGCATATTAATTTTGGTGTGTGTAAATGTATACATTTATAAAAGGTACATTTATTACTGTATTTCAATGATGTTTTGTAGTTTATGCTCAGTTAATGTATTTTATTCAAAAAGGGACACTTTCTTTCCAGACTGCTGTTATCAGGATTTTAATATATTAGTTTTTAATCCCCAGACCAGTTTTTTTTAAATGAAGAAATGAGCTTACATAATAATTTTATATCTCACATAAATTATTATCTCTGAATTTCTTGAATTTTTGAGCATTCTTTTATATGTTGCATATAAGCATCCAAGTTTTTATTCCTGTTGATAAGATATAGCTTTTATTATATCTTCTTCAGCGATACATCAGGAACAATCTATTAAACAAGCCATAATTTTCTTTTTCCACCCTAAAAGATTAAATAAACTAAGAGTAATACCAATACCAAGAGACACACTTTTAAATAAATTGTATTCATCCTGCTTTTTACCAGACATACAGTGTCATTAGAGGTAAACCAATGAGTTATTTACTCAGGCAAAATACTTTTCATTCCTAGCTGTTACTATTGCATAAGTTTCATTCTTAGCTGTTCCTATTGCAGAAATTTGAAAGTAGATAAGGCAAAAAAAAATATCTAGGGATTTATTTTTTAACTGAGATTAAAATGAACCAAATATATATAAAATATCAAGAGCAAATGATTTAAAACCAAGCACATCCATTAACTTAGGTATCTTATTTATCGTTACTGTTGAAAGTTTTACAGGTGTCCCCCCTTTTTTCCCATTGACCCCCTGCACCCCGCACAATTTGGCATAACCTGGTATTGAACTGTCTGACGTTTAAGGGAGAGATTCAGGGTGGGGGCTCTTGGGACGGGAGCAGAGATCACTATGCCACCCCATTCCCGCCACGTGTGAACTGTCGTTCAGGATTACAAATCACTGAAGGCAGATAGAGTCATCTGTGCTCTGTTTAAGGAAGACATTTCCTCTCTTCTGTGTCCTATTTACAATTCCACTGGGTTCATAAAATGGTCAGATGCTACAGCGCCACGAACAAACTACAGTGCTTTTAATAGAGCCATTCATCTGCTCCTTCCGAAGGGTAGTGTTCTCTCTCCAGGGAGGGTGCTCAGATAATAAGAGGAAAATGAATGCCAGTTGAGCACCTGTAATCAAATTACTCTTAATTCCCTCAACTCTTGTCAGATACTGAACTCCTCATATCGTTTCATAGGTGGGCATTTTACAGACCCCTATGGTGTAATACAGTTGCTTTCCTTCCTCGCTTCCCTTTCTCTTTCCTGTGCTCTAGCCCCCATCTATCATCACTGGGTAAATCCTGTCAGACGGCAAGTCCCAGCCGTTCAAACAGTCAGACACTGCGCCAGCCTCGTCTGCCTGTGCACCTGTCACTTCCCGGCATTCAGCGTGTGAGGGAAGGGGGCCAAGAGAACATTTACGGAATGGATGCGGGCAATGTGCCCAACCTGTCAACAGGCACAGTGTGGCCTTAGCCTGGGTCCCGGTAGGATGCTATGGCTCCAGAAAAGATTCAGTCTGCCCCTCACCCACTCCCCAAAGAAGGACTGATCTATGTTTAAAATGCTTGCAGCTTCAAACCCAAAGCAGACCATAATTTAGCCCAGACTCTCACAGACCCGATGTGTCACGTGTAACAAAACAAGCGCGGTACAAAGCACCCAGCTCTGGAGGGTTTCAGCTGCTCCATAACTCATCCTGCTGTAAAGGCTGCAGAGGGAGTTTGAAGACCGGGGTGAAGTGTTCCATTTCATTTGTGTTGTGTCATGTGGGATCTGAGATGAATTCAGGATGCAGCTGCACACATGCCTGGAATGTCATTGATTTTATTGTGTTGGTTGGGACTTATATGCTTTATGTTGTGTGCTTTTTTAAATCTCATTGTCATTAAATATAACCCAGGCACAGCACCTAGAAAGTAATGGTGGTGCACAGTGACTAAGGAAAGTATAGCACTGAAGGTGTTGTGGTGTTTTTTAAATTCTATGTCAAATAAATTTTACAATAAGAAACCATGAGTCTGGGATATGTGCGAATCTAAGAATTGTGTCATTGTATGAAAATAATGCTTCAACTGTATTCTGAAACTATCTGAAAAATCAGATAAAACTCATTTCACAGTCATGAAAAAAATGAATCTTAGTCTTAAAAATGTCTACCTTATTGGTTTGTTATAAGGACATGTTAAAATACTCCCCATCAGAAATATGCTCATTAAGTCAGCTGTACCTTGATATGCTTCCTGTTTTTTTGTCCAATCTGAGCAATAGAATCGACCTATCTGTCTACTTACCTGCCTACCTACCTACCTACCTATTAGTTATTAAGGGCCAGGCACTGTTCTTGGCTCTGGATTAAAATAGTAAATGAAACAGATACCAGATACCGCTTCTGGTGTTTATGGTCTCACATTTTCTAAGTATTTGCAGCCAGTGAACATGCTTATACATATAAAAAATATTACGTACATGGTTTTATTTTAACCAACAATTTATATGGACTCTAAATATTTGTAGAAGATGACCAAACCATGATAACAATGTGGACATTTCACTATACTTTCTTTTATAAAAGCATTCAAATATTAACATGAAGGTTATTCTCTCTGTGGACCTGGTGATAACCCCTTTGCAGAACATGTAAGGCAATGATATCTCTGCTATTTGCATCTTGAGGGTCCTATTGTATTCTACCGATAGGCTTCTCTGTGTCTCTTATCCAGTATTTTTTCAGTATGTATAGTCATCTATCCAGTAGTCACTTCTTTCTATCCCTTGCTGGCAGACTGATCCTTGACTTTGTTCACCATTCAAGTGCCCATGTACTTCTGGAGAAGCAGGTCTGGAGGAGAATCTAGTGAATCAATGGCTTCATTTTCCATGATAATTGATTGGCCAATGTATGATCATGTGGCATAATTCTGGCCAGTGAGATGTTAGAACAATCCTGGAAAGATTTTCCTCACTTATGAAAGAGACAAATGTTATCTGCATGTGATTCACGGCACTGAGCTATCCATCTGAGAACCTTGATGAGAACAAACCTGAGACAACAAGTCACAACACTGGGGAAGGGAATAACACATAGATAGAATCTGTGTTTTTGCAGATACATTTGCTTATCCAGCCCATGCATTTTTTTATGTAAGATAATGCATATACTTACTGTGTACTTTGCTGACTAAGTTTTCTGGTATGTGTAGTTAGAATATATTCTAATTCACACACCTTTCTTTAAAGATATTTGAGATTTCAAAATATAATGAATGTCATGACTAAGATTGAATCAACCCAATTTTGAACCTGAAAGAAATGTGTTTCTACTTTATTTATTTCCAGTGTCAGAACTGAGACTGCTTGCTTGCCATAAGCTTTTACTTCTTCAGGTGTGTGAAAAGTAAACAACAAGATAGAGCACTTCTAATATGATACCTGTGCGGTGTTTTGTTCCCAGCTACACATGTTCCACTTTTGATACTCTTCTAACTCCTGTCTTCTTAGAGAACTGTAGTTCTAATATGTATCCAGGTGTGTTGTTTCTAGGCATCTGGTGATGAGATGGATGTTTCAACTCTTTTGATAAGAAGGTACATTCCACAGGGAATAGAGCTAAAAATAGGACCTCCATGTTCACCTCAACACCCTCAGCTCACGTACAGCTTCACTGAACCTGTGTAAGCTGAGAGCTTTTGGCTGCTGTCTTCCCCACTATATGGGGCAGACCTAAAAAAAAATGCCAAATCAGAGAGCAGTGTTACCAAGATGGAGAGTCACAGAGTCCTGTGGATATTTTTTAACCAATAGATTAAGCTCTCCCTAAAGCTCAGTCTGCTAACTAGACCTTTTCAGTAATACAGGTTGAGTTACAATTATCATGGTAGACAAAATAATGGCCCCTCAAAGATGCCCACACCTTTACTCCCAGATTAGTGAATACATTATGTTATGGGGCAAAAGAGACTTTGCAGATATAATTAAGAGAACAGATCTTTCAGAGAAAGATAAATATCACTCATTTGTGGAATTTAATGAACAACACAAACTGATGAACAAAAATAGAACCAGTGTCATAGAAGCATTGAATAGACTGTCCAACCTATGAGGGAAGGCAGGGGGTGAGGGGGTAAGAGATCAACCAAATGACTTGTATGTATGCATATGAGCATAACCAGTGGACACAGACTGCGGTGGGGTGGTGGGGAGGGCCAGGGCACATGTGTTAGGGGTTGGGGGGCAGCCAGGGAGAGGTCAGTGGGGGAAAAAGTCAGGGCAGCATGTGTTGGGGGTTGGGGGGGCAGCCAGGGAGAGGTCAATGGGGGAAAAAGGAGACTTATGTAATACATTAAACATAATTTAAATTTTTTTAAAAAGTACAGATTTTTTAAAAAGAAAGATTATTGGGTTGTATGTGTGAACCTCTTCTAATCACACGAGCCCTTACATGCTGAGAACCTCTTCTGGTGAGAGTCAGAAGACTCATGCAGCAGGAGGGGGAAGTCAGAGAGATTCCAAGAGAAGGGTTTAATCGCTAGATATAGGGGCCCACATGAAGAACCAGAGTGGCCGCTAGGTGTTAAGGGTGGTCTCTAGCTGAAGACTAACAAAAAAACAAGGACCTCAGTCCTACAAGCACAAGGAATATTCTGCCCACAGTCTGACTCAGCCTTGAGTAATTCTCTACTGCCTTCTCACTAGAGCTGGGCTGACGGACACTAGTCAAGACAATGTATAGCCTTCTGGCCTCTAGAAATGTGAGATAACAAACGTGTTGCTTTAAGCTGCTCGGTTTGTGGCAACTGGTTCATGGCAGCAGTAGAAAACGAATATAGTTACTCAGTAGGATATTTGATTCTTCCAAACAAAAGTGTCTTGGTGAATATAACATTGTTTTTAGATCCAAATATATTGCAACATTGGGTGGAAAAGGCATATATAATTTTCTTTTGAGTATAAGGTAGCCTCCATGGTCTTGGGGAGAAAAACAGAAATTTTGTTCTGAAATATATTTGGGTTTTTAGAAAGTTATGGTTGGTTTTTGTTTGTCATTTTATGGTAGAAAAGCTGATACCTTGACAATAAAAACTGTGCCCAGGTTCACAAGAAGTGAACTTTATAGGGGGTGGAAATAGAGAGAAGAACATATTGTAAGTACTGGTTTGACAACAGAACTTGCTGCAGGGATGACTGATCACATTAACAGGTCAGAGGCGGGTTAATCAGGAGGCCCAGGCTCACCACACACAGTGCCCAGGCAGGTGAGAGGCCTGGGGAAAGGAAGGTCCATGAAGAGGCACCGGGCAGAACCAAAGGAGGACAAGACCTCTCAGTCTGACTAGGTGGCTTTGGAGGGAAGAGTTTAACTATAAAACTAAGGGGGGATGGGGAATAAAAATCAAGGAAATTAGATTTATAAGTCTGAAGCTGAAGGAAATGAAAAAGATATTTAGAGAAAACACATGGAGAGAATTCAAGTTATGTCAAGGTAGATGTTAAATCTATGTTACAATTAGCAAAACAAAGTGTTGTCAACCAAGGATGCTCACCTGAAATGTTCACATTGGTGTTCAGAATGTTTACTGGAGGTCAATCACCCAGGCTTACAGGGCCCGTATGACTGTCCTCAGCTGCTCAGACTTCAGGCCCTTGCAGGAAAGAAAAAAATATTTGCCCTGAATCCCATCATTAGCATAAGCTATCAAAGTAGTACATCAACCGATGTGCTACAAGAATTTTTTAAACACGCAATACTTGACTATTTAGTCAGAGGCACTGACCTCTTTTCCCTTAGATCAGTGGTTCTCAACCTTCCTAATGCCGCGACCCTTTAATACAGTTCTTCATGTTGTGGTGACTTCCAACCATAAAATTATTTTTGTTGCTACTTCATAATTGTAATTGCTACTGTTATGAATCGCAATGTAAATATCTGATATGCAGGATGGTCTTAGGCGACCCCTGTGAAAGGGTTGTTCGACCGCCTAAGGGGACCTTTCAGTCCGCAGGCCGGCGCTCTATCCACTGAGCCAAACTGGTTTCAGCCGGATGTATTTTCACTGTTACAAATTGTACATAATTAAAGCATAGTGATTAATCACAAAAACAATATGTGTTTTCCAATGGTCTTAGGCAACTCTTGTGAAAGGGTCATTCGACCCCCAAAAGGGTCTCAACCCACAGATTGAGAACCGCTGCCTTAGATTTCAGATAAAAAAATGACAATAGCCAACACAACAATAGCCATCCAGTGTGAATAAATCAAAATTATACTCTTTTTTGTCAGATCGGCAAAAAATATATTTTTTGATGTGCCACAGAATATTAGTAAGTAGTTTATGTGTGTCATGAGATGAGTAAGACTGAAAATCACTAGGATAGAACAAAGGCTTTAGCATTACACAAAACTAGATTTAATCT
>NW_006291231.1:2966490-2975672 GCF_000327345.1 Myotis davidii
TCACAAAGAATATATAGCATTTATACGGCACACTGAACAGGAAAGGCCACGGTTAGCCAGTAGACACCAGCCCCAGGGCTGCAGGTGCCTGAGGTCCTGCAACTTAAGAGGGTCCATCAGTTGTATATCTCCAAGATACTAGCTGCTGAACAGGTTTGGGAGCAATAGCGCATTCTGAGGGTTTGCCTCATATTCTTTGACATGACAACATCTGCTCATTCTATAGCAACATCTACTATATCCCTTCTTAGTCAAACCATCTTATCTTGCTCATACATGGAAGTAGAGGTATAAATTTGATGATTTTCCCCTCTATTGGAAGGCAGTATTTTTCTGTCTCTGTGCTGATTAAAGTAGTAGATTTTGCTAGGGGAGTTTGTGCAGGGTCATGAAGGGGTAACTGCGTATTTTTGTGCATGGTTCCAGGGTCTGGCTTTAGTCCTGGGGCGACAGCAATGAAAGAACCTACATCTATCTTTAAGGAGTTCATATTCCATGGGGGTGGGGATAGGCAGAAGACAGACAGTTAAAGTTTAATGAATGGTACTCTAGTGGCAGGCACAAAACGATTGGATGGGAGAAAAGACATCTTGACATTTGCCTTGTCTAAAATAATTACATTGCATACCTTTAACAAGTTACTTTGGGTTCTCTTTCTAGTCATGGACTTTAGGGTCTGGAAAGCTTAACAAAGATAAGGCAGAGGCCCTTTGAAGATGCCCACTGCCTGTGGGCAGTGAAGAGCCAGCCCCCTGAAGTACAGCAGCCTGCGACCCTACCCAGTTAGGAGGGACAGGACTGTGACCATGACTCACGTGCCTCAGCCAACACCGCCTCACTACAGCATTGCAAGATCTAGCCTCACATTTAACCTCCTTTAAGCCCAACATGTGTTGAGCAACTCAGCGTGTGAAAACTAGAAGGAGAACTTTAGGAATATTATCTCTGGGTTGACATGGATTTCTCAACCACAAGCATATGTGTAAAAATGCACCTTTGAAAATGTCTCTAAGTTAATTTAATTTAGCTCTTCAGGTCATTTCAGCTGATGGTGGGAAACAGAATTCTGTCAATTCAGGGTAAGCTTAAACTCAGACTCATGTGAACATGCACTTTAAACTCAGTCAGTTCAGAATTTTCAAAAGCTTTCAGGGTTCCTGTTCAGCAGCATTCTAATTCCCCATCCCTTTATGGTGGCCTCTTAGTTCAGAGGAGAAAAATAAAGGGACTGTATCATGGTCCCCCTGGGAGGGACTGCTTCTAGTCATCCTCTGAATCCTGGACATCCTTAAGATGAACTCATCGCGTTCAGTCATCATTTTTGTGCTGTAATTCCCACTACTCACATCTGAGGTGCGCACATTCTGCATCCTCCTGACTAATACCACCAAATACTATCCTATTAAAGAGCAGTACAAACCAATACATTAAGTTGCCATTGTGACTTGACCCTTTGTCTTCTGAGATCCCCTCTCATCCCTTTGTAAGTTCTAGGCCTCTTGAGTCGCATCCCCCATGAGAACTGAAATATTCATTCTTGACTACATATCGGATGTTTCAGCATCCCCTCCTTTCCATACCCAGCAGCTATAGGCCGGTTGGCCAGGAATCCCTTGATCCTTCCTTTTAACTAGGGATAGAATACTAGTAGAAAGCATTCTGAATGAAGACTGTTGTTAGAATATTCTGGGAACACAGGCTACACTACACCGAATAGCTCCTGAATTCTGAGGGAGAGCACTCTCGCCTTATCTTACCTGTGCTCTTCTATTAGAAACTTCTTTTTCTCCCATGCAGGAGAAGCTCATTGCATTGAAGCTCAACAAATTGCTTAGGGCATAAGCAAGAACTACTGTGATTGCCGTTAGGGAGTTAATAGAATGTGTGGAGAATTAATAACATGGTGACAGTATGATGATTGTGCGCTAATCTCACTGCAGGTTATAATTATACATTGAGCATATATGTGTAAGAACCAAACTAAAAGGAACCATGCATTTAAAGGAATTATTCTGCAGCAGAAGTGTACATAGGTTTAAGCTAAATTATGAGCAATATACACCTAGGTCTTTTAGTGACTGCTCTGGCTGCTATGTTGCTTTGCTGCTGGTACGGGGTGCTGGACAGACAGAGGGGACCTGCTTCCTAAGGTGTTTTTCTTCCCCAGATCAAGCGTTTGCAACCTTGTTTTATAAAAAGCCAGCCAGTAAATATGTGAGGCTTTGTGAGTCATGCTGTCTCTGTCACAACCAATCAGCTCTGCCTTTGCAGCATAAAGCAGCCAAAGCATGACCGCATTCCAATAAAACTTTATTTACAAAACTAAGGGGCTGTCTGGCTTGGTCCGAATTGCCATCATTTGCAGACCCCTCCCTAGATTTGAAAGCAATCCTTTCCCAATTTTTGTCCTGCTTGGGCAGAATGATTAGGAAAAGTGTGTTTGGGAAACATATACTCATTAACTACACCTTTCAATGCTCAAGGCCAGGCTGCATCTCTCTTGTTCCATTCTATAACTCACACGCTGGCATAATGTTCAGTACATAGGAGGCATTTAAGTTCTTTTTTAAGAAACGGTAAACTTTTTTCTCCTATTCTCTACAAATGAGGACACATTGTTTACCTCTTCTTGGCAACTGTCTGTGGTCAAGGGCAAACCTGAGACAGGGACTACTTCTCAGTGGGGAGGTAACAGACACTAGTATTGACAGCAAGAACATTCTCTAGGCAACGGATCAGATTCTAAACATGACACTTTCAAATGCTGGGCTTGGGTCTTTTCCAAGGTTGACAGTTTTCAAATATGTGTTCTTTATATATAACGTAAAATATTGAACACCTAATAATTGTTCTGAATAGTATTGTTTCATGCCAGTTGTATTTCCCCATTTTTGTTTTGAGAGGGTCTAAATCAGTGGTTCTCAACCTTCTGGCCCTTTAAATACAGTTCCTCATGTTGTGACCCAACCATAAAATTATTTTCTTTGCTACTTCATAACTGTGATGTTGCTACTGTTATGAATCGTAATGTAAATATCTGATATGCAGGATGGTCTTAGGCGACCCCTGTGAAAGGGTCGTTCGACTGCCGAAGGTGTTGCGACCCACAGGTTGAGAACCACTGGTCTAAATGATGTCCACTGTGGTTTCATTAACACTAAAGCATGGAGCTGCAGCTTCCTCCAAATTATCTTTCCCAGCCTTTGTTTGCTCTAATTACCATCGCTCTTATTAGCACATTAGAGGGCATGTAAAAGTACATTCTGGCACATGTATCCATCCCAAACATATATCTACTTGTAGGTGAAATTGCAAACAATTGATTTTGTTGTTTTAGTTAGTTACCAGCAGGGCTGCAAGTTTTAATGGACTGCAAGATATTTAAATGCCAGCGTTTTATTTAGGGGAGATACTGACACTTTCTACTCGAGGCAAGATGAAAAGTCCCTTGTTTTCTTCATTGTGATCCAAATTAAAGCAAAGTTTAATTAAAGTTTCATTAAAGAAAGATATTTTACGGTCCCTGGAAACATCTTTTTCTTTGAGCCAAATATGTTTGAGAATGATAGGCTTTCATCTTGAGTTTTTAATGTTTTGCTGAGGGAAGAAAGGGAATAGATCCACCATTAATGAGGTGTGATGTGGCTCAGCCAGGAGTACAAAGCACCAGGTGTTCCCTCAGTTCTCATCTGGACGAAATATACTGTGGTGAAACACCTCTAAGCTTTCCTGACTGACAGTCTCTTAGCATGTTGCCACCTGAGTGACCTCTGATAGGGTGCTACTCTAGTCAAGCTTCCCATTGCATCCTCACAACTTTAACTATTGCTCTTCCACATAAATCTTTTCGATGCCAAATCTTTCCACCTTCTCTTCAGCTCCTGCACTGTCCACCCACACCTCCCCCCTTTATCTTCTGCAAATAAGTGCACCATCCTATTGTTATTCTCCTTTAAAAGATCCTCTAACTCTTCATCTCATTTTCAGTGTTTGACACATGCATTAATTTATTTTCCTATTTGGCCTCTGGCATTATTGCTTGCAAATGAATCTCAGTGTTTTTACCTGTAATTTCGCTGGGGTTATGTGAAAGGGGTCCACGGTGGGAAATAAGAGTACAAATAAAATTTACACATTTCCCTAGTTCATGTTTCCCTGGGAAACAGACTCTGAGACAAAACAGGCATGCAGGAAGATTACTGCAGAGTGCTCTGGGGAACAGTGTCTTTGAGAGAATAAAGGAGCCGAGATTGAGATGGAGAAGTTAATCTGCAGGACAACTGCAGCTTAGACTAGAGAATCTACAGAGAGGTCAGGCACTGAGCTCACTTAACCAGTCATCAAATGCGGGAGGAGGGCATTCCTTTGGACAAAGCAGTTCTCTTTGGGGAAGAGCAGTTACTAGGACTCTCCCCTTACTTGAGGACAACACTAACCTCTGGATTTGTCCCCCAACTTTTTCTTGGCCAATAGGTTTATAACTTGGGGTAAGTCGATGGTCGGCAAACTGCAGCTCGTGAGCCACAAGTGGCTCTTTGGCCCCTTGAGTGTGGCTTTTCCTAAGCCTTAGGAGTACCCTAATTAAGTTAATAACAATGTACCTACCTATATAGTTTGTTTACAAAATTTGGCTCTCAAAAGAAATTTCAATCATTGTACTGTTGATATTTGGCTCTGTTGACTAATGAGTTTGCCAACCACTGGGTTAAATCACTGTATGCTCCAGTGAGGGTGTCATAAGTTCAATAAGGATATAAGGGACAATACCCAAAAGGAGATATAAGAGCTCTCCAGCATGGCTTGGAAAGGACTAAATTCTGGGAGGTTTGGTTAAGGAGAGCAGATAGTAAGATTGCACAGGGGAGAGTTTATTTGGGAGCACTCACTTGAGATACACATGATTTAATAGCCTGGGAAAGACCTTAGGAGATGGGTGAACTCATGACTAGGATGGTACCTAAAGGCATGGAGAAATGATCACCCACACTAAGTGCCATTGAAATGCTCGAATTGTATTGACAGTTGGTGGAGAAAGGAATTGACAGCATCAAGAAGGTGGGCATCCTAGATTAGGTGTGGCATGTGAATCGCCCACCAGGTGATTACATCCCATGGAATGGCCATAGGCATGCACTTGTGAGAGGAGCACAAAAATCAGTAAAACACTTTCTTCTGTTGGCCAGGGTTGATGATAGGAAAAGACCTTACATAACAGGTAAGACCCTGGAAAAATAAAGGCCACATGACAATGCTTACATGCAGAAAGGCACATAGATACAATGATCTTAATCAATTGCAGTGTTGAAGTGACAGACAAGGGACTTGACTTGTAGAGAATAATGGAGATGCAATAAAGCATCCCTAAGGGCAAAATATATGTTAAGTCAACATGGGTACCACCCAGCTTGAACCAACAGAGGAAAGCAAAGATTGATGGTCCAGACACTGAGAGCTCTTAACCCAATAAAGAATTATGATCTATTGTCCAGCCTCTGCATCAAGCCAGTTTTCAGACAGGGGGCCTGAGATAGGATGCTCTAACACAGCCGTGGGCAAACTACGGCCCGCGGGCCGGATCCGGCCCATTTGAAATGAATAAAACTAAAAAAAAAAAGACCGTACCCTTTTATGTAATGATGTTTACTTTGAATTTATATTAGTTCACACAAACACTCCATCCATGCTTTTGTTCCGGCCCTCCGGTCCAGTTTAAGAACCCATTGTGGCCCTCGAGTCAAAAAGTTTGCCCACCCCTGCTCTAACACTACAGCAAGTAAACACTGTGGTGATACCTTCAATTTTTTCCTGATTTACTCGGGTGACTGTGCAATGAGGAAAGAAAAATTTCCCAGACATTTCTAGGAGTATTGGGCTTAGTCTCCAGGTTGAAATTAATATACCAAGAAGCATAATATACTAAGAAGCTATTACAGTGGAGGTATTTAGGGGTCAATAATAAAAGGAGTCTGGACTAACATCTGCCCAACAGTGGGTCCACTGGGTCAGTTGACCCATCCTGTGGTCATTTTCCTGGTCCTTGAATTGAGATGAGCATATGTAACAGTTGGCTTAACCCTCCGATTGAGTCGCTTACCTGAGATATATGAGTTTTCATATGGAGAAGCCCCTATAAAATGAGTACATCAAAAAATGAGCATGCCAGAGTGGAAGAGTGGATGAAAATAGTGCTACCCTTTTAAGGATCTAATGCATTGCTGTCAGAACTTTCTGTAATGATGGGAATGGTTATTGAGCACTTGAAATATGGCTAGTGTGACTGAGGAAATGAATGTGTAATTTTATTTAATGATGACTTATTTAAATTTCAATATAAATAGCTGTATGTACCTAGTAGGTACCTTATTGGATAGTAGATCTAATGGATATAGGGTAGAGGTCCCCATCTTGTACCTATTTAATTCACTGGTTTCGTCCTTGCAGAAACCTGTTGAATCCCAAAGGCAAAAGTAGGCTACTGAAAACTAAACCATGTAGTGCCCTTAACTGCAGCTGCTGTTCCATATGGTTATTTTTCTAGAGCCATTTAACATGGCCTCAGGTCCGAAGTCTGAAGAAATTAACTTGGTGAATGCTTTTATCTATTCCAATCAGAAAGTAAGGTCACATTTTGTATTCACATGGAAGAGGCAACGGTGTGCCATTATAGATTTGCTCCAGTGCTGTGTTCACTCTCCTGCCTTCTGCCATAATGTAATCCAAAGAGATCGGGCCATCTGGCTAACCTGCAGAACACACTGGTATACTCTACTGATGACAAACATGACAAGTCTGCTTCCAGTGTCTCTCCTCAGAGTTGCTATCAGAGAATCTGAAAACATCATTAAGCCTATGGAACTTGCCACATAATCATTCTGTTATCTTTTTAATAGTAAGTATTTGCATGAACACCTAATTTGGCCAAAGACTTGCTTTCCTTGCATTCCTTCACCTGGCATCAAGGTGCTGGGGGAGCTTACCTATCTCTTGCTACTGAAGAATTTACTATCTGCCAAAATGCAAACAAATGGCTTTGGTCTGTACTCAACAGCTTATTTATATTTAGGTTGGTCAGGTCAGGTGTTAATTTTTTAGTGAGAAATTGTACGTTCATTTCTGGAATATTTTTCCTAAAAACCAAGACTGGCATAGAATCAGAGCATTCTCTTCTTTGAATATGGTAAAATTTGTACAACCTGGTTTGTTTTTTTAACCCTCATCCCAGGGTAGGCTTATTGATTTTTAGAGAGAGAGAGAGAAACATCGATGTGAGAGAGAAACATCCATTATGTGCTTCCCATACATGCTCTGACTGAGGATTGAACCCACAGCCTAGGTGAGTGCTCTGACTGGGAATCAAATCCTCAGCCTTTTGGTGTATGGTATGATGTTCCAACCAACTGAGCCACCTAGCCAAGGCCAGTGGTTTTTTTTGTTTGTTTGTTTGTTTGTTTGTTTTTTGGAGGGGGTTATCCATTAGTCATCAGAACATTTTTTGTTAAGAAAATTTGTGAATTTTTATATGCTATAAATATTATATTCTGTTTAACATTGAGTGATTCCATAAACATATTTTCTAATATGGATTAAATCTTACCTTCCAACATAGTTCCAGATCTTGCCTTAGTTAGTATTATTCTTGGTAGTTTCTTTAGGTGACAAATCTCATCTACTTTGTGAAATTTTGAGATCCCAACCAATGGCATCTATGTGAATATCAACATTTTGTATATTCCTAATTTTTATTAACTGGGTCAGTAGTGACTTCATTTGCTAGTCCACAATTTATGTGTTAAAAATGGTATTTTGTTGAACTGCAAGGTAAGGTTACTTTTGCAAGCTTCATCTGCATTCCGTCTGTGTAAGCCATCAGCATTGTCTCTTGGTTTTATAATACTTAAAACTTTGTAATTTTAGCAACTGTTGATACTAACCAATTTCTCTCTATAAAATGACTTTGTGAGACCCGTCGTTATGCAGGCGTCCTGTGACTAAGATCCTGTTGCACAGTGGAGGTGGAGCTGGACAGCGGCTGAAGCTTGAGCAGAGGCAGCTGGTTGCTACAGCTGTGGGTCGCAGCAACTAGATTAGACCACATGTTCATTCTGTAGACACTGTTGAAATCTCTCACTGATGGAAGGCCCATCGACTTTGAACAAAATGTATCCAAGTGCCTCTTCAATGAGCATGCTAGAGAGGCGAACAAAAACCCAGCACCCAACATTTCTGTGCTTATAAAAAGTGGAGTTGTAACTGAAGTTTAAATTGGAAGGTTCAAGCTTGGACACCAATATACTGGTTATATCAGGCAGGGCCACAATCTTTTTTTCTTTTTTTTAAACAGAAGGTTCAGGCTACTCAGGTTGTGTGTGGAAAAGAATGAGATTATTCAGCCAGAATGAAATGTTACTGCTGTGTAGTTTCAATAAATGTTGTCTGGAGGTCCCCAAATCAAATATTGTTTTTTCAAAGGTGCAGCAATGTCTCTTCCCAATACACAAATTCCGAAGTTTTATTTTGATGGCCATGGTAATAGACGTGTGCTTGAAAAAGACTCCTGTAAAGAGAAATTTTATGTAGCAGGCCCAATTTTACTAACACTTTCTAATACATATAAAGTTAGAGATGCTTTTTTAAATGCATCATAGTCTTCTAGAATTGTGGGGTTAAAAGTGAAGGATCGGGCAGGAAAAGTATTGTCTTTCATTCTTTAACTATTGTATCTCTCCCTTCTCCTTGGTATCACGTCATCTTCATTGCTTCTATTTTGCTAACTCCGTTAAAGAGAGGGGAAAATATGAACCGAGAGAGAGGTTAGAAACAGTGTTGGTATGAATAGAGAAGCTTAGGTTGGGAAATGTCAAAGGAAACAAACATCTTTCTACACTTCTCTTTCTCTGTGCTGTTCGTGGTACCTTATTGTCATAGTTTAATATTCAACGTACATGCTTATGATTCTCAAGTCAATATCTTAGCCATGCTATGGCTAATAACTGGTCCCTCTTCACAATCTCAATTTCAAGTATCCACTCCAAGATGAGTACCTCCAATCTTTCCAGTTCTCATTCTCTCTCTTTGTAGTCCAATTCTTTTTTTTTTTATTGCTTAAAGTATTACAAAGGGTATATGATGCAATTCTTGAACACAGTTGTGGTGGAATGACTGTTCAATGTGAATTTTGCATA
>NW_006291231.1:2975873-2977520 GCF_000327345.1 Myotis davidii
AGTGGGATCACAGGGTCAAATGGGAGTTCCATTTTTAGTTTTTTGAGGAAACTCCATACATAGTACAATTCTTAACAATCCTTCTACCTCACCAGTCTCAAAAACCCATTATCCTACCATCTTTCAATGTCTCATACCTGTCTCATTTTCTCTTTCCTACTTAGTTAACTTAAATTTTACAATCATTTTAATGATTTCCTTGCAAGCATCCACAATTGTATCTCCTGTCTATTGTTTTATTATGATCTCTTAACAAACACCAACCCTAAATAAACAGCACCTGTACACCTGAGCATGACTGGAGAATAATGTTAACTGTTGCCTGGTTTTACTTTAAATTCATGATCATTAACTCAAAAGTTGACCCTTAATAATGCCCAACAATCTTATTATATTTCCATAGTATATTTACTCTTGTAGACAAATAATTCTTATAATTTCCTTTCACTTCAAATCTCTAACAATTCCTATTGTATTCTTTCTCACAGTTGAGAATCTCATTTCCTGTACCATTAAGAAAATAAAAGCAATTGAATAAACTTCCATAAATTCCATCTGCTCATTTACCACTTTCCTACCAGAATCTGCTCCTATGTATTCTTTCTTTCCTTATACTATGTGCTGTGAATAGCCTTGCTCTTATCAATGCCAAACACTCTACCTGGGTTCAAATTCCCTTTTCTCCTCTCCCCTCCTTTCCCTTCCCCTCCCTGCTCTACCTCCACTTCTCTCCCCTTCTCTTTTTTCTTCTCTTTTTCTCCCTCTCTTCTTCCCTCCTTCTCTCTCTCCTCCCATCATTTCTATCAACATATATAAAGGCTATTATTTCTCTTATATTTAAAATCTTATTTTCTTGACCCAACTGGAACAAGGAGAGGTCAATTGAGGGTGGAAGCCATGCCTTACTCCCCCCACCCCTCGCCCCCAACACTTTACCTTTTATTCCATATCTCTGCTTCTGTTACAAAAATTTAAACATTAAAAAAACTCATTGCAATAGTTTCTATGCTGACACTGTCCAATTCTTCTTCTCCATTTATTTCTTAAATTCAGTCCAATCTGGCTTTTATCACATTGGTTGAAAAGAAATGCTCTTGTCAAGGTCATTCTTTGACCTCAAGTAGGTGAATTCAGTCCTCACCATACCTGACCAATAGTAGCATTTGACTGAGTCTGTCACCTGACAGTCTTTCTTTTGGCTTCCAGGTAACACATGATCTTGGATTCCCCTCTCCCACCCCACTAACCCTTTCTTCCTGACATCATTTTAAACTTTTTGTAAACAGATACCTGTTTATAATTAGATTTTTTCTTAAATACTATGATTCTCTCTGTACACAGTCTGATGAATTACTCTGTTCCTTCAGTGTTATATTTGGGTTTGTCCATATTGATATGTTTTAATTATTTTAAGGTATACCCCTTGATGAGTCAGCAGTTTATTCACTCATTCCTTCATTAATAAACAATTGTGTTCTTTCTAATTTTTCTCTTAGAATACGTGCTAGGATGTTTCTCCTTACACATGATTCATTGTGTATTTGTTGCATTTTCCATATAGAATACTGTAGAAGTGGGATTGCTGTGTACTATGGTTTGGACCACTGTGATTCAATAGGTATTGTCAAATTTCTCTTAGAAAATGTG
>NW_006291231.1:2977654-2980109 GCF_000327345.1 Myotis davidii
CAGGTTTCTTCCCTGGGCATCATTCCTTTTTGTTGCTGTTGTTGTTGTTTTTGTTAATCCTTACCCAAGGATATTTTTTCCATTTGATTTTTAGGGAGAGTGGAAGAGAGAGGGAAAGACAGAGGGAAACATCAATGTGAGAGAAACACATCGATTGGTTGCCTCCTGCACGAGCCCTGACTAGGCCTGGGTGAGAAAGGAGCCTCAACCAAGGTATGTGCCCTTGACCAGAATTAAACCTGGGACCCTTTGGTTCTCAGGCCAATGCTCTATCCACTGAGAAAACTGGCTACAGCTGTCATGAATTTTTTAATTTTAAATGTCAAATAATCTTTTCTATGGGTTTGACTTTATATGTCTTGTTTAAGAAATGGTTTCTTTACTGAAATAATAAATGTATTTTACTCTAAAAGTGTTATTTGTTAACATTAGGCTTTTAACTCCTCTGAGATTTGTTTGAATGCGAGTATGTGTTTGCAGAGTAAGATATGACTGTGACTTCATATTATTCTAACATCACTTACTAAATTATCTATTCTTTCCCAAGTGATTTGTGATGTCACTTCCTTCATATATCACCTTTTGCTGTATGACATATGTTGTCTATTTCTTGGCTTTTAATCAATTTCTATCTCAGTTCTCCAGACTAGACTGATTTTCCTGGTGTGGCGTTATGATTTTAATTATGAGGCAGTGGTACTCTATCCTTTTTCTTTGTGAAAATTATCTTTGCCAATCCATTTACTCTTTGATTCATTCAGATTTGGCTTTTATGCCTTCCAGTTTATTAAATACATTTTTGTGGTAATCATCAAGAAACCCTAAATAGATAATGTGGCTGCTTTTTAGATTTCCTTAATTGAACCCCTAGGCAACACTGAATACAAGTGGACTCCTCTCTTCTTTTAAAAATCTCTTGGCAGGTATTCAAGGCCCTCTGCCATCTGAGTCCATGCTTCTGGTCTGCCTCATCTCCTGCATTCTCTGGCACCCCACTGACTCTCTAGCACTGACTTTGCCTTGACCATTCACTTTTGTTCATTCGTTCCTTTGAGATTTTTTTTTCTGTCTGAAACAGAGATCCCCATTCAACCTAGTGAAAACATATACACTTTCAAAATGGCCACAGTGAAACCTTTCCAAAAAGTCTTAAAAATGAATTTTAAAATTATGTGTGTGTGTGTTTGTGTGTGTGTATCAAAGCCAGTCACAAAAGCATAATTTCTTTTCCTTGAAAGGTTGTTAGCAGCTTGAGAGCAAGAACTACATGTTTTGAGTTGGTTGCTTAACATAGTGCATGGTGTATAGGAAGCAATGCTTCATTTATTCATTCACACAACAAATGCTTACTTAAATATTCTACATACTGAATATTTTTTTATGCTCTTAGATCCACCAAAAGTCCTGGTTCAAAATTAGTAGAGAAGCTGAATTATATCTTCTATACCACAGGCTAAATGTATACGTAATTTTCCTATCTTCTTTTTATATGAAGAGTGGTAACTTTGCTTATAAAGCAATTACCATTGAAAAATTCTAAGAGCTTTTTGTCCTAGCAGTAATTCTGAAATTAAATTTAGGAAAATTCAGCATTAAAGGAATTAGATAAAACCAAGAGTTAATACAGGGAACTTGTAAGTGTGGTGAGAAAACTCAGTTAACTGTAAACTTACTTCCTATGATAAGTACATGTATATTTTGAATCTGCTTTTTTTTTCTTTAAAGTGACTACTTTTATGATTCTCTAATCAGCCTAATAATTTCAAATGAAAAATATAAAAAAAAACAAAGTCATCAGGCATGCAATTATATTGTAAGCTCAAAAAGGAATGCTTTGAACATTGATAGGACTATTCCCTAAACATGAGTGTGTATTACTTTATTTTTCCTAAACTTAAATTTGAAACTACCTTCAGGACAAATTAAAAAAATAAAAATAAAAAATAAAACTGCACTTTATGAAAAGATTTTTCAGTTTGTTTATGCCAGCTAACAATTGTTGGTCCAGCAGTGTCTGAAAATTCCTTTACCTCTTCCATTCAGTAATTGCTGGACCAGGAAAGACCTTCATCCAGGTCATGTTATTGCTTAATTAATTTAGCATTAAAGCATGACAGGGTATGTTTTAGTATCTATTAATGTACGTCTTGGGTGCCTTCAGCTGCTTGAGGCATGTATTAATAGCCCAGTAAAGCATGCCCTAGAGTCACCAAGTGTCATTAGAAAATGGTTATGTAATTTGGAATTTTATTTTTAAACTTTATTTTCCAATGAATTTTTTTAATTAAATCTTTATTGTTCAGATTATTACATTTGTTATTCTTTTTTCCCCCCATAACTCTCCTCCTCCCAGTTCCCGCCCCACCCTCCGCCCTCACTCCCCACCCACTGTCCTCATCCATAGGTGCACGAGTTTTGTCCAGTGTCTTCCCGCAACTCCCACACCTCTTCCCCA
>NW_006291231.1:2981663-2987862 GCF_000327345.1 Myotis davidii
CGACCAAAGCCAGACAGTCCCGCTTCTCCCGTTTGAGTCTGGGTCCCTAGAGACTCGCCCGGATCTGGAGCTCAGAGTCTGAAATTCCCTCCCGATTGAAAACAACAACCGCGCCCTCAGCCGCTAGCCCACTCCGCGCGCACTCCACACCTTAGTATTTCACTTCAGCACTGCGCCTCCTCTGAGTCTGGGTATGATATTCTCTTTCCTCCTAGTTGTAGAATTTCCACTCAGCCAGACGTCCTGTGGTTCTTTCGCGCCCTCAGCCGCTAGCCCACTCCGCGCGCACTCCACACCTTAGTATTTCACTTCAGCACTGTGCCTCCTCTGAGTCTGGGTATGATATTCTCTTTCCTCCTAGTTGTAGAATTTCCACTCAGCCAGCCTTCCTGTGGTTCTGGATGATGTCCGTTCCGTCTTTTAGTTTTATTTTTGAAGTGGTTGTTCGAGGCAGCAATCTCCGGCGTTAACCTATGCCGCCATCTTGGTTTCCTCTCTCCAATGAATTTTATACTCTATATTCTCCCATAGTATAAAACAGTCCTTTTAGTTCAAATTTTCGAATTAATTTTCCATACAAGGTGTGCGTGTGTGTGTGTGTGTGTGAGGGGGGCACGGGGGTGGTGGTGGCATTTAGCTTCCATGTTGTGAATACGTTGCATATTTATAAACTTACTGCATAAATACAAACAGAAAAATAAAGGAGGGTTTTGTCCACTACATGTATTTTAGTACAGAAGTAAATTTCCATTCATTAGTGTTGAGTTCTCTATCACTAATAAATAACATTTCATTGTCTCTTTGTTACTCCTCACCTTGATGATATAAATATAAATGATCAATTAGCTAACTTTTTTCCTTCTCTCTAAAATGCTACTTTTGATTGAATAGATATGGTATAACCTAAATAATAGAATGAAATTATGTAACAGAGTATGGATAACCCAAAATATCCCAAGCCCTCATATGCCACGGATGATCCCTTATTAGAAGCAGCAATTCCTGTCCCTCCATCCCTGCTGCCACTTAGCTCAGTCCCAGTAGTACCTGAAGCCTACCTGGGGTCATCACCTTTGAAGAGGAAACCAATACAGGGTGTGGCCAAAGCAGGTGTACAGTTGTGAGTCCGCAAAACACGGAGTTTATTGTATTATTATTAATTAGGGGCCCGGTGCACGAAATTCGTGCAAAGAGTTTATTGTATTATTATTAATTATTATCTTCCACACAAACAACTGTAAATCTATTTTTGCCCCACCCTGCACTTATCAGGCCCACCTCCATCAGTCCTCAACCCCTCCAGACCTGAATCAGAAGTCAGATCACATGCAACGCTCCAAACTGATTGTAGTTGCAATGGCAATTACAGCCTTAACCCTGGGAGAAGATAGCTCACACATCAGAACAATTGTGAGATTTATCTTTTGCATATGAACAAACATTTGGAAAATGTTTGTGAGAAGTGATGCTGAGGGGTTCAGATGAGGGAAGGAGGAACATGATTTCCATCAGTCTGAAGTTTCTTGAAAGTACACCTAGATTGTGGAAACAGTGTCCTGGTTTGAGTGTTGAAAATCATTTGCTCAAAAGATGCCTGAGTGAGGGTTTTCATTTAACTCCCTGGTGGGCCTATACAGAGGATGCGCCATCTTGGGCAATGGTAATGATCAGTGGGTTTAATTAGGTGCTGTCTCCCATTGCAGCTATTATTGAATATGCAACCCGGCTCAGACCCTGCTAAAGGTTTTGCAGCGATTGTGCTGGCAAGTGCTTCCCTCCTTTCTTTGTATCAATAAGCAAAGAACTTCAGAAGCCTTTTTCTTTTCCCTGATGGGTTGCTATTTACCCTCATCAACTTGCTCCAAGGCTTCAACAGATAGACTGGTATGTTTATAGCACCTAGAGAGTCGTGAGTATTCTAGAAACCATAAAAGATTACATGACTGCCAGAGATTAGAAATAAATTCTGTTACAATACAGAGTTCTGAGACCTCAGTGATTTTTTTCTAGACTCTATTCATCTGGAACATGTCAAAACAGCCTCTTTAACGTGAAAGTTAGTTATTATATTTTACACCTCTCACCTTCAAAATAAACAAAAGAATGCTTGGTAGACCTCTTTGATGTTTGGGAACAACTTATACTTGATAGATGAACAGAGTTTGAAAAAGGCCTCCTGTTGGTCAGGGCGGCAAGGCAAGCAACAGGATCACTGTCTCGTCTAACCAGTGGACTGGATGGTGTAGGAGTGCTAGCAGGTTAGAGAGCTGTCTGAACCAGTGGAAATTCATGACAGGAGAATTACAGGGGAGACCCGAGGATTTTGGAGCAAAGCCATGCCTCTTCACCTAATAACTCCTTTTTCTCTTGAGAAACAGCTCTTGGTTTTACCCTAGACACATATATAGACTGGTAGCCTGATCATCAGAAAACGGGTGACCATGTAACACGAGGTGTCCGTTGAACTTCCCAGAAAGCTGTAAAGTCAGAAGGCTGGAAACACTTCATTATTATTTATAGGTGATATATAGAGACTCACCTTGAAAACACAAATATGTAATGTGAGCACTCCTACTGGGCATACTTCTCTCATATTGTCATTTCTACTCCAATCAACATCAGTGGCTTCATGGATCCTTTCCATGGCCTGAAGAAGATGTCATTTAAACCTAGTTAACAGATAACGGTGCTCTATATTGCTCTATATGCTGACATCAGCCAGAGAAAGGGAGGTTATTGTGACATTTGTAGCTATGGAGGTCTGAAGTCTTCAGAGTACTGGAAAGAGTCACCTTCCTCCTCGTCACAATTCCAAATGGCTTATCTCATTGTCTACTTTGTTTGGTAAAGAGATGCCTGAAGACATGCATCTTCACTGATACGAAAGCCACAGCAATTGTGTGATTGTGGAAGGAATAAAATTTGGGGTAAAAGGCATGATGATGCTTTGTGACAATGAAGACTGGGTAAGAGTGACCTGGATGAACTTCTCAGAGTTTTAAAATACGTGTTTTCCAAGTGAATGGTCACATTGAAGCTCTGTTGTGGAAGAGACTTCAGTACTCAGGTGGATAATCTGAGCTACTCTATGGACATCAGCCAGCCTCCTTCTCTGACAAGCAACCCACCTGAACACTTCGAAGTGGTCAGGAACAACGTGGCCATGGTATGAGGAGTCAGATTTTGAACTTACCAGTAGATATTTACTTTCACTAAGGCTAACCTTCACTCATAGGGAACCAGTTTGCTAGCCACAGTGACCAACACTGAGACTGGATACGGTCCCATACCTTATGTGAGTAAGCCAGACATATAATAATAGTTCTGATTTCTCCTCCTTCTGAAATAGACAACTATCTGTATTTAAACTCCCTTTCCTTATCTACCACACTTCTGCCAAGGACCCCCCGCCCCAGACTTATTAAGTGGCTTTCTCATCAGCATATATGAAAAATAGGACCTTATGAAAAGATGATAGGTCCATGGAAGCTTCATTTCTGTAATTGCTGGAGGACCTGGTTAGGTTGGCATCTGTCCTATAGAACCTGCTATAAAACAAACCAGTGGTTAATATTTTGTGACCCTTCTCTGGCCCAAAAACATGGGTCTGGGCAACAAGGGGACAGAGTGAAAGTGGTTTCTACACGCTTGCTGTCAATGATGCGCTTCCCAAGTTTTTGCTCCACATGACCTTTCCTTTAGACTCTATTGATTTAAAGGCATTAGGACTCACTATGCGAATGTTTCTACCGGGAGACACAATGGTTCCATTGAACTAGAAGCTGAGACTTCTCCTTGGCCATTATAAGTACCTACTGCCACTGAATAAATCAGAAAAAAGAGGCGTCCTATGCTTACGAGGGTTATTTTCCCTAGTTATCAAGAGAAACTGGATTGCTGCTAAGCAATGCTAACAGAGAGGAACATTCCCTTTGAACAAGGACTGCCTCTTTTCTAGAAGATTACATAGTACCCATACCGGCAGATTCTCTATGAGTGAAATTTTGAGTAACCACACTGGGCAAAGAAGCCTGGATCCGCCGGCGTAAAGAACCCTGGATCCGCAGGCGTGCTAATGAAGGAAGGCAAATGGAGAATAGAATGAGTAGTGCAGAAGGAACTTACTAATAACAGCTATATTAGCAACTACACAATAATTTCAGAAACAAAGATTGTTTTCTGGAGGGCTGTGATTTTACCCCCACCTCCTTCTCTTGTTTCCCTACTATCTTGTGGAGGGTATATATATATATGTATTTTTAATATATTTTATTGATTTTTTTACAGAGAGGAAAGGAGAGAGATAGAGATAGAGAGTTAGAAACATCGATGAGAGAGAAACATCGATCAGCTGCCTCCTGCACATCCCCCACTGGGGAAGTGCGCGCAACCCAGGTACATGCCCTTGACCGGAATCGAACCTGGGACCCTTCAGTCCACAGGCCGACGCTCTATCCACTGAGCCAAACCGGTTTCGGCCTTGTGGAGGGTATATTAGAGATGATTAATATCGCAGCTTAGCTCTCAGGTTCGTGTTATAGATCTAGAGGAAGAATGGACACATTAACTGATGAAAATTTTGATTGTTCCTCGTCAGGGGAGGAAGAGCATATTAGTGTTAAGCAGTAGCATGTTGTTGTTATTGGGATTTTTAAGATTAGAAAAGAGAATTTATTAATGTTGACAAAGCCACAGCATGGTTGACATTTGTCATGTTTCCTGGTTGCCCAGACCATTGGACTTCCCTTCATATTTTGCCGAAGTCCCTGGCCTCTATGTATCATCTCCCCTAATCTGAACCCGAGAACTGTCTTTCCTAGCTTCCTCAGGCACTGTGACCAAAGCCCTATCAGCCTCATTATTAACTACTAATTAGCTATTATTAACTATTAACTGTTAAATGAACTATTTTTTAACACGTAATAGTTAACATATTGTACTGGAAATTTCTAGCATGCCTCAGTTTTAAAAGCTTTGGTTGGCTTTTATTGAGCCTGAAGTTAGAGCAGACTTCCTTCCATGTTGGGAGGTCCCAGGGGAAACAAAACTCCCAGTGAAAAAAGACTTGGTCACATCAGCCAGGTACTACATGGCCACACAGCTTCTTTTCACTGCGCCAACATTAAAGACCCTGCATTGTGAGGGAGAAGAATGTTGTGTTACACCTTTTCTTAAAAAAGACAAAAACTTATGTGCGATTTTTTTCCAAATGAAACTGTCAATTCATAAGAACATACTCTTATTAATAGACTCAGCCATCTCTAAACTGATCTCAGTCCCACAGCTAGAATTACAGTGAGGATTTTTCCCCCTCAAAGGTAGTTTGCTTGCAGAAGCATTTCCAAAGCTGCTCTTTTTATATTTGGAAGCGACCACGGAGAGTGAATAAGTGCTCACTTTTGAGTCATGCCAAGAACTAGTCTAGCATTTTAGATTCCTGTGCAAAATAATTTCATAGGCTCTTGAATGTGACATGAATGTGAATGCAACAAATCCCTTTATTATTACTCTTTTTTTCACTTACTTGATGTGGTTTCTCAAATTATTTAGTAAGAAAACTAGAAAATATTCCAAAATACTCTGAGTTCTGCACTCTCTTTAAGGTTGATCCACATTATTAATTTTTAAAACTCTCTATTGGAATGGATATTTGTTATTTTCTTGGGTTTATATTAGACTTTAGGCTTTTTTTCTAAAAAATGGTGATTTTTACATCATTTGTTAAACAACCTAAAGTAAAATCTGACAATGATGTTGTGCAAAGTAAATCCATTCTCAGAGGTTCCTTGGTTCAGATTTGAAGATGAGCCAATTTTTTCCCAAGCAAAAAAGCTTTTTCAGGGTTAATCACAGAGGGAATAATACCAATAGACTCCCAGAGTAAGAACTGTAGTTGGTGTGTCCTTGGACATTGGAGGGCAGTATGAGTATGCTGGGTACTTGGTGGTTTGGGAAAGATCATGTGAATGAGAGGATACCAAAATAAATTTTGAGTTTATCTACTATTTTTACCTAGCATGTGGGAAATGTAAAAGGTACAATCTATGTCTTCATTATCTTTAAATTAAAGCCATTTCTCTGAAAAAGAGCTCCTTTCTTCCTTCCTTCCTTCCTTCCTTCCTTCCTTCCTTCCTCCCTCCCTCCCTTCCTTCCTTCCTTCCTTCTTCCCTCCCTCCTTTCTTTCATTCCTAGGAAATAT
>NW_006291231.1:2987958-2995694 GCF_000327345.1 Myotis davidii
TCTTTCTAACTTCTCTAGTAAACCTAAGTTTGAGTTGAGCCCGAGAAATTTCTGGCCTAGGACACATTTGGCTTAGAAAGAAGATTCCCATTCAACCTCTGGATCCAAGAAATCCTGCTGGACCAAAGCAGATGCCACTGCTGCCTTCACACTTGTGTTCCCCTCTTAGGAGCCTGGCATCCTAGTTCAGGAAGGTCAGGAGCAAGCACCACGAAAATGGGCATTCTGGGACAGGGCAGATGTCCAGTTTGCAATAATTTATGGTGTAATCTAGTATGGTAAGTGCAAACAGCTTGGCCTCACTTTATCTCTTTTTGTTATGAATCACACCACATGGTAAACACAAGTTTTATTTTTACTTAATCGCAGTCCATTACAAGTCCATATGGGAGTCTTTCCAATACCATGTGCCAGTCGTGTTGGTTTTAAATGCTTAAGCAGACTTCTATTATGTCATCCTATAGACTGCCTGGGAAGAATGTTTAGAGAACTAAAGCAGGCGGAAGGATCGGGGATTTCTCAAGAGCGTTTCATTGTAAATATAACAATCTCTACTTTATGCCAGACTAAATATTGAGGATAGCACAGGAACTAACACACACACACACACACACACACACACACACACACACACGTCTTTGCAATAAATTATACTCGTGGTTTCTCTGCCTCGTTTTTGGTAACTCCTTGGTCTGTGCAAGCGTCAGCTCCCCATATGTCGGAGGTGCCTCCGAGTTCAGTAATAAGACCGGGTTTGCCGCGACTAGCAGTGTTTACTTTCACAACAGCCCCGCGCACTGTGTATTTCTG
The DNA here is from genome assembly GCF_000327345.1 of Myotis davidii. Classification (NCBI taxonomy): domain Eukaryota; kingdom Metazoa; phylum Chordata; class Mammalia; order Chiroptera; family Vespertilionidae; genus Myotis; species Myotis davidii. Next base: position 2,988,769 of record NW_006291231.1, read on the forward strand.
GAACGGGAACTCCAGTAATGCTTCCCATTTGCCTCCAATCACTAGCAGATGCAGAACAGTCAAATCATTTCCCTTTAACTGGCCTCAGGGAGTAAAGGCATCCAGAGGAATTCTAAACCAAGTGGTTCCTCCTTCACTTCTTGAACCAGAGGCTGAGAGTGCGGGGTAACATAATCGGACTCCCTTCTGAGTTATTCATTTCCTTCCCCTTGTTTTTCTTCTTAGCCTCAAACTGCATACTCTCATTTATCCTTCGACGTTCATGCTACATGGGAATTGGTGTTGGAAGAAGTATGACACCGAAAACAAAGTTTGAACCTTCTATTTATGCTTCTTCTGGTGTTTTTGAAAAGACTCTGTAGCATCGCATAGCAGACAGGCCCTTGGAGTCAAGATTCCTGGGACCAGCTTCCTGCTGTGCATTTAGCCCTCAGATGATTGGACCGAATGGGTCGCTGGGTCCTCACCAATCCATTATTGGCATTAGACACTGTGATCATGACCTTCCCTGTCCCTGGTTATCTGAAGCCAACTTCTGCCATTTGAAGTCACCTTCATTACGAATGTGTATGTATGTGTTTTAATGCATACACATGTACACATGTCCCTTAGGTCCGAAAAGGGATTTGGGAACCTAGAAAGGGAGAGGATTCAAAGCAGAATTTGAAGAAAAAGGTGACGAAGCAGAAAATAATGAAATTGGAGAGACTTTAGACATGATATTGAACATAGAAATTTGGGGGAATGGAAAAAAACAGGAAAAGCAAGAAATAACCTAGAAAAGACAAAAGAGAATTATCAGAAGAAAGAAAGAAAATACCACACCTCATTTTTTCCACTTTTTTTTTCTTCTAACAAGGAAATTCTAGTGTAGAGATTTTTATTGACTTATCTCTGGTTTGGATCCTGAGCCCTAAGTTCTGGCCAAGAAAGAAAATTCTCTGCTCAGGATGAAGACCACATTTTTTCACTGCCAAGAATAACTGGTTAAACGCAGAATGTGTTGAGGCCTGTAAGACTTAGATCATTCCAGGAGTATAGTTTCCAAAAGCCAGTGTACAATGAGGTAACCACTGAATTAAATTTACTCTCTAAGTCCCACACTTATCACAAATTAAGTTTATTTAGGGGCAGGGGGGGGATCATTGTGTTGTAGGGTGCTTGTTATTTTGGCAAAAAAATATTGACCCTTTTTTTTGAAGCTCTCCATATTGTTAAAAGAACTACTAATGATATATTTCCTATTTATTTGCTCTTAAAATCTTATATGATTTTTTTGGAAAATACTATTTGAGGTCCATAAATACTTCAGATATCCTAGTTCAAGAAGTAGAAAATTGTGTCCTGCAGTTTTTTAAACAATATCTGTACAATCAGTATGGGCTGTGAGTCCAGATTTACAAAGTGGGAAAAAAAGGAGTCCTTCTAATTGTCCAAAGTATTACATGGTTTCTAAGCAAAATTATTACAGTCATCCAGAAAATTCTCCTAAACACCAGACACTTGCCGATGCAATAAAATGTTTTTCCAATGTGTTTATTTCCGTTTTTCAAAAAACCCCCAAATGCTTAATTTTAAATATGTATGCAGTTTTGATCAGCAGCCTTGCATTTGGCTGAAGTTTTTTATTTCTGATTATTGTTGAGAAAGGTAACAATAAGATGTGGTTACACACCACATCTAACATCTAAAGTGCAAGGATGGCACGCTCGCTTAGAAATGCCCTCCTCATTTTTGTTTAGTTTATAGCTAATTACACATTACAGTGTGGAGAACACCCACGTGTGAAAACTAGGCTTCTGGGTGTGCCCATCAGTTTACATGTTCATCCTATTTGCTGCATATAAACTCCTGGTGTAGATGATCAGAGTTCCTTTTTCCTTCGCAGGAGGATATGTGTGGCAGTCTTTGTTTTTCCCCACCTCACACACTGATTAAAAAGAAACAAAATAGCTTATAAAACAGATTGTACTTGTTTTCTAGCCCTACACTTGCTGCACACAGCCAAATATTTTTCTACATCAGTATTCTTTTGGGTTAAAATTTAAAAAAATTTTTTTGAATCACAGACAGCAATTCATTAGAACGATAAACCTCCCTAACCTCTACTCATTCCAATGACAAAACAAGTTGGAAATCAGTTTGCCTAACCCGTAAAGGAAAGAAGAAAGGAGGGTAAGAGTTGTAGAGAATGGGTTTAGGTTCATGGGGCATTCTTAGTAACAACTAACTTATTTATTTTTTATTTATTTATTTTATTTAGCACTAATATGTGCTTTTCAGGAATTTTGTGATAGACTTCTCAGAAAAGCTCTAGAAAGTAGGTGTTATTGTTATTTTAAAGATGAGGAAAATGAGATTGAAAGAGGTTGCATTGTCCACGGTTGCAAATCCGTGAGTGAAAGAGCTGGAGCCCAGGTCAAGTTTTCAAAGCCCATGCTCTTAGCCACCTTTCTGCTTCCTTGATCTAATCCCCAGCCATATTCTCAGTTCTTAGCTAAAGGAGCTTGGTGCCTGGGATATAGGAAGCCCTCCATACATTGAGACCGGATTTACTTGGTCCCTGTGATGTATGAGGTATGTGGGTGTGTATTATTGTTTTGTGAAACACGATGGGTTGCAACAACAGCGATGGTTTATGCAGGGCCAGGGACAGGATGGAACCTGGGGCCATTTGGTCATGCTGCCCAGGGGTTGGCTTTTATTATGAAGGGTCTTTGGATGTGAAGGGAAGCAGAGTACCCTTCGCCCCCACCAATGTGCCTTTTGGGAGTTTGATTTTAAACTGGTTATTAAAGAACAAAAGACTCAGGAAAGACCTTTTACCCCTCCCCCTTAACTGCTAAAAGGAATTTACTTAGAGGACCTGCTCCCGGAAGGGAGCTAGTATCACAGATAACTAGGGTTTATTATAAACTAGTGTGTGAGAGAACCTAGCAAGACCCATTTGTTCGAAGTCCTCTCTGTGCTGCATTGTTAAAAAATGGCCCAGGAAACATTCATGTACCAAGCATTTGCTTTTCTTTCCCCGGGTGAACTGTCTTCCTGCCCTTTGAAGTTCCAAACCACAATCCCCCTTTCTCTTTAGCTCCATAATATACACCTCACCTTCCCAATACTTCTTTGGGTCTCATTATGCACACAGCTCCCCACTTACCAACTATGCATTCATAAAATAAACTTTGGACATTTTCTCCTATTTAGTGTTAATTCGATTATTAACCCAGCTAGAAGAATTTAGAAGGTGGGAGAAAGGTTGCATATTTTTGGCCCCACAGATGTCAAAGACCTCATCACTTTCATATCCCCAGTAAATAAGACAGTACTTGGTATCTATAGCATCTTTTTAAACATTTGTTCACCACTCACTTAAACAAACAGTTTCCCCCCATGTTTATATCCCTGCTTTCATCTATTGCATTCTCTATTCTCATCCCCCTGCCTCCTGCTTGGTATGTCTTTTCCATTATTCTTATATACCTTGCCCTTTCCTTCTCCAACTTTAAATGTATGAGTTTTTCATTGATACAGCTGCTTCCCAGGCCGCCAATCTAAGACAATGCTTCCCTCCTCTGAAATGTGAGAGCCTTTATTCTCTGCGACACCACTCGCTTGGCACTTATTGCTGACTGTGGCTGGCGGTTTTCCAAATTTCGTAAGCTTTATCCCTCCTCACTAGTTATAAGCTCCTCCAGGGCCGGAACTATTTTATATAAATGTGTGTTTAACATAGTCGCCAAATTAGTGCTTTTTTACATAGTGAATTTTCATTTTGCTACAAAGACAGCTTTATTACCTGCTACACTTCTGTGTAGAGGAAAAACATTTGGTCCACGTGGCTGTTCCATTAACTCAGGTGCAAAATGAAATTTCCATCTTAGAGAAGAATAGTTTCAGTCAAAGTTAGGCTGTGTGTGTGCGTGTGTGTGTGTGTGTGTGTGTGTGTGTGTGTGTGTGAATATTCTGAGCACATGTATTTAGATTAAAATAACCTAAAATTGTAGAATTATTTGAAGGAGTTTGTGATGAATGTCACATTGTCAGGACAAATTAGTACTTAGTAACGTAAGTAAGGTGATAACAGCACCAGTGATGTGAACCTTGGGTCTAGGTATTAGCATTTACCATGTCAGCAATCACAGTGGGTAATTCACTACTAAATATAGTGAGAGTATATTTATTCTCACTAAAATGTCTTGTTCATCTAAAGGGCAATTTCTGGACAAAGATTTGGCTCATACCGTGTTATATATTGCTGTTGAATTTCTTTCTAAACCCTAACAGTAACCTCAAACCATGGCTAGTGCAAAAGACATTAACTAGAGAAAGAGGTATATAAATGACTGGTTATTGCCCAACCTCTACACCGTTTTTCTTTATGTATTTCTTTCTAAACTTGATGCCATTTATTTTGATTCATCTATTCTGTTTCTCTAGGGATCCTGCTCAGAACCAAAAAAGGACATGCTTCAGAGAGTTAAAATCATGTATTCTGCTAGTCACGCTCCAGCAGAGCCTACTCCAGACATATTTTTCAATCATTTCTACTCTTTTATCTTGTATCATTTTTCATTTTTTGTTTTTAACTCTGCTTTGTGACTAGGTCCTCCTGCTAGAAAGCAGTTAATTGTGCTAATCTCTACCTTTACAGACCATTGAATATTTTTTGTTGGGTTTTGTTTAATTGGGATGCTTTAATTTGTAGAGTCAAGTCTATAACATAAAAGTGGATTAAACTTTTTACAGCCCTGGCCAGGTGGCTCAGTTGGTTGGAGCATTATCCTGCACATCAAAAAAGGTGCTGGCTCGATACCAGGTCGGGGCACAAACCTAGCTTGCCATTTCAATCCCTGGTCAGGGGCCATAAAGGAGGCAATGGATTGATGTTTGTCTCTCACATCAATGTTTCTCTCTCTCCCTTCCTCCTTTTATTCCTCCTTCACTCCCCCTCCTTTGCTCTCTCCCTAAAGTCAATAAGCACATTCTAGGATGAGGATTAAGAAAAACAAACCCTTACATATGAAAAAGCATAATTAATTCAGTGTGAAGATAATTTTTTTTTCAAGTAAATCACCCATGTTTAAATATTATTGAAAAGCAAATGCTGACTTGGCATAATCAACAATCACTCCAAGTTTTAAAACACTGCATTCTTAAAATGCTTCTTGCAATATATGATCACATACAGAGCTTTCAATGATTCATCTACTGCCTTAGTTTAAATGAAAAATGATTCCCCACCACTGTTACCCTCTTACTCCCCAAACCTCCACCAACACCAACATGTGGGAGGTGTGATTGCTTTGTGAGTTATGGCTTACGCTCAGAATTTCCCCAAAGCGGGTAGATTTGTCCCGTCTGTCTTCTCCTTGTCCTACAATTTCCCTAGTCACTGTATTTCATGTTGCTTTGGGTCTGGACAGCTGCTCTGATCCCAGGCCAATATGTAAGTACAATAGGGTATGTCCCTTTGGGCTTTCCAGTGCGTTTTCTTTATTTCTCACAGAACTTCTTATAGTAAAGGTAGTTTTGGGATCTTTACCTTTGAAGGTCTGAGAACCAGTAAATACATTCGCATTGCAGTTCCTCAGTAGTATGATTGATGACTGTGTTACGCATTTAGTAAAACCAGAAATACATGGGTCTTCCTGCTCTACTTTCCTCCTTCATAAATCTAGTGCCATTTTGAAGGGAAATGAGAAGATAGGTTGGAAAGACTCCAGCTTATCTTTTGCTGCAAGCATAGACGGATTAATAGAGAAAGAGAGTGCCCTCCAGTTAGCTTGCTCCTGTTTCCTCTCTGTGACCCCCCCTCCATTATAGTTATAATGAAACATCACAGAGCTGTTTTGCTAAACAGTCAGATAGAAGCTATTATTTCCCTGTGAAACCATAGAGAAATTTACATTTTCTAAACATGAGGAACTTTGCTACATTTTTGCAGCTGAAGAATAAATAGTAAGAGCCACCAAGGCAAAGATATTTGAAGTCTTGTCAAGTATCTGGTGAGTCATCTCTCAATAGTAAGTACAAGCGTGGCCAATGGACTTGACTGAGAAAAGACAAATAATATGAAAAGGCTTTTCTGTTGTGACTGAATCGAGAAAAGGCCAGTACCCGCAAGAGTTAACTGCTGTCTCCCGCCCCCTCACCCCTTTCCTTCAAATTGTATTCCACTAATTTGGGTCTCAGTCTTGTTCAACAGGGCTCCTAGCTTTGGCTTTGCCCATGTCTGCTGAGATGTATCAGTTTTGGACAGAAATCAAGATTACCCCAAGCTAAAGAGAGATGTGGGAGATACGAATCCTAAAGTGACAAGGCCTTCCTTGGAGATGTTAATAGTCAACACATTCAAGAATACCAGAGACCAGGAATCAGATCCTTTCCCAGGACATATCTCTATGTCCTACAGGCAACAGCTTTAATACTGAATGTAGAGAGAGTTTCAGATACTTTTTCCCCTTTTGTGAAGTAGTGCGTGCGTGTGTGTGTGTGTGTGTGTGTGTGTGTGTGTGTGTGTGTTTTGCAATGGCCTGGCAAAAGAGAGCCATATAATTTTAGCAGTGTAAGGGAAAAATCCTCGGTGGCTGCTTTGTGCAGAATTGTACTCCCTCTCCCTGTTGTGTGTGCTGCTGTGCATGAAAGGGGACATATTTTACCCCCCTAAAATTGGAGAGAGGGAGTGCCTGGGGGATAGATTTTTAGATTCAAGGAAGAAATGACTCTTCCCTATTAAAAAAACACACACACATACGAGGCAAATAAGCCTACTGCTGGAATATTTTTAAAAAGAGAAGGAACCTCAGATAAGTCACATCAGATATATACCCGCAATAACCCAGCTCAAATCTAACTGTCGAGTGCGTTAAGCTACTGGGAAGCTTTGTCTTGCAACTCCCAGAGCTTATTCTTGATACAGAGGGACA
>NW_006291231.1:2996278-3012595 GCF_000327345.1 Myotis davidii
CCCCCATTTCCCACCATCACTACCACCAAAAAGAAAGCTCAATTTTGAAATTCAATCCAGCTAGTTTCATTGGGCAAAAAAAAAAAGTTATGAAATAAAATGAAGTAAATACCAGCATATAGATGACAACATTCTGCATAAATAGAGAATCTCTTCTCTGAGGAGTTTACAGCACTTTGCTAAGGCGATGAAAAACACGTTGTACCAAGAGAGGTACAATTTTTGCAAGCTCTTTTCGTGTTTTGTTAGATGGAAGGCTGTTTCTGAGGTGAGATCAAAACCCTCTGGCTACAGACAGAGTCTGATTATATGTTTTTGGCTTAACAGGCTTAGCTTATGCATTTGAACTTCCACTCAGCTTTCTTGGATTTGATTTAGTTGCAGATTATATTACCTGGGAAAAAGAGTATGTGGGCCCTTGGTTGGCCCAGGTAATTTGGGGATTGGCTGGTTGGTGCCTGAATGCTTGTTTCACCCTTGCTCAGTGCACAGAATCCGAACCTTATTTTCTTCATAAAAAAGGTCTTTTTACTGTAGTCAGCAGTGTCAGATACACTGTTTACAGCTGACTTTTTCATTGCAGTTTCAGTTTCTCCTATGCCTTTTTCATCGGCTTTCCTAAGAATCATGTATAGTATGGGAAACAAAGAGAGGATGAGAGAAGGGCTTGCTTCCTCAGGGAACAGCACTTGCATGTCAGAAAAACCACCAAATAGGAATTGGACTGACTTTCAGAAAACCAGGGATTTAAGCACAGCGTGGGGTATGTATTATTGCCGCAGAGCATGTGCTGCTAAGAAGCATCAAGAGACAGGCTTTATCTCTCTGCCTGAAACCCTCTTGGCACCTTCTGGGAGTGCACATTCTAAATCGAGAATGCGAACGTTTCCCCCCTCACAGCTGCAAATTGAAAATAGGCCCTTGAACAACACAGGCAGAAATGTAGGAGAATGACTTTGAAATGCCTATAACTCACCCCAAGCCACCCGGTCTTTCTGTAGACATGAGCAGTATTCATCTCTGGTAAAGGGTATGTAACACTCGGAAGAAACAAATGACAGCTGACAAAACGATCCATTAGACGCTTGAACTTGCCCCTTGCCAACACAGAGTATTTTTCTTTTTCTTTTCCATCATAAAGAAAGGGCAGATATTCTTATTTCAGGGAGCATGCTATAGCCAGAGATTGTTGTTTTCCTTCCCCTGTAGCACTTGCTAGTATATATCAATGGGAATAAGCACATAAGTGATGCATTTCTCTCATTAGGCTAAGTGGTGTGAAATATGGAGGAAACAAGCTTAGGCGTATATTACTGGGCTGCATGTTTAACCACAATGGCAACAACTCAGAGGTCAGGAAGTCCATCCTCTTTTTGTGTGGGAAGTTGCTATCATAAAAACAAAGTCTTCATTGCTACAGATCGATCACTGAAATTTATTGAATGTGTTTCCAGTAAGGAACTCTGTACTGGGCGCAGCTGCATGAGGAAAAGGCCGCAGTCTTCAAGGGTCTGATTCCGGTTAGGAAAATGGACAACCTAGGAAAGGGAGGTTAGTCCTTTTTTGAGCAAAGTCTTGCTGAAGAAAGAGAAATGGAAGCTAAAGGAAGAGGGTGAAGCCCCAAGCCTCCTGAGCAGGGAGTGAGAGGTTAGGTGGTGGTTTGTTCTTTCTGCAGGGGAATTTGGAAGAAGATGAAAGGCAGTTGGTAGAGAAAATGAGAGAGGGAATAAAATGTGCTAAGGGCCAAAGGAAAGGACATGTGCAGGATGGGGGGCAGGGAGTGGCTTAGTTTTAGTGGATCATAGATCCTGTGTGAGGGGTCATTTCAGCTGTGAAAGAGGCAGGGGTTTGGGCAGAAGAGTTCAGGTTGAGGGGTATCAATTTGATATGCTAGGCAACCGGAAGCAATTACAATATTATGTGCACCAGTGGCATGTCTAGAGAGAGGATTCTCTTGCTGTAGGAGTGGGTGGCAAGAATTGTGAATCTTTGAACCAGGCTTATGAGGACACAGATTAACTGCTATATCTATGCATTTTATTCTAGGAGATTTGTCGATGAACAGGTTGTGACCCCTACATTCAATCTTGGTGAGGTGAAACATTTGAACTTAACTAACAAAAGGAGGTGACAGAGGGCAGGGAAAGGAGCACAGGAAGAGGAAGGGGCTGCAAGGATGGACTTTACAGTTACTCAGTGCAGCCAGGGCTCTGACATGGGCAAAAGCACAATTTCTCAGTTCTGGGTCCTGCCAGCAGCTTGGGGAGAGAGGTTAGGAGAGCAACATAGTGGAAGAGGTTAGGAGTTTTAAGTGTAAGATAAACCCATAGACTGACATGAAAGCTATGTGACCAATCAAATAAGAAGGGAAACCTTACCTGGTGCCTTGCCAGAGATGACATTTTTGTATGACTCTCTCTCTCTCTCTCTCTCTCTCTCTCTCTCTTTCTCTCTCTGTGTGTGTATTTTCTCTCTAACTAAAGAGATTGCTACTTGATTCTATGTTGAAGATTGAAAATCACCTAAAGACAAATGTTCCCTTGTTCTGTGAAGGCCCCCTAGGGCACTTACTTATGTAAATATAGAGCAAGTATTTACATACATATTTAAGTATTTATAATATTTATAAATATTTGTTTACATAAATATTAAGATTTATAAATATAGAGCAACTTGTCCTCGATAAGTGGTCTAACAAGACACATGTATTTTGAATGACTATTTTAAAACTGCTTTTTTGATTACTAGAGGCCTGGTGCATGAAATTCATGTGGGGAGGGGGGTGTTGTCCGTAGCCTGGCCTGCACCCTCTCCAATCTGGGACCCACAGGGATCGGGCCTAAACTGGCAGTCAGACATCCGTCTCACAATCTGGGACTGCTGCTCCTAAATGCTTGCCTGCCTGCCTGCGTGCCTGATTGCCCCTAACCGCTTGTTGTCCGTAGCCTGGCCTGCACCCTCTCCAATCTGGGACCCACAGGGATCGGGCCTAAACTGGCAGTCAGACATCCGTCTCACAATCTGGGACTGCTGCTCCTAAATGCTTGCCTGCCTGCCTGCGTGCCTGATTGCCCCTAACCGCTTCTTCCTGACAGCCTGATCGCCCCCTAACTGCTTCCCTGCCAGCCCTATCGCTCCAACTGCCCTCCCCTGCAGGCCTGGTCACCCCCAACTGTCCTCTCCTGCTGGCCTGATCTCGCCCCCAACTGCCCTCCCCTGTAGGCCTGGTTGCCCCTAGCTGCCCTCCCATGCAGGTCTGGTCGCCCTTAACTTCCCTCCTCTGCAGGCCTAGACACCCCAAACTGCCCTCCCCTGCAGGCCTGGTCACCCCCAACTGCCCTTCTATGCCTGCCTGGTTGTCCCCAGCTGCCCTCCCCTGTAGGTCTAGTTGCCCCAACTGCCCTCCCCTGTTGGCCCGATCACCCCCAACTTCTCTCCCCTGCTGGCCTGTTTGCCCACAACTGCCCTCCCCTGCGAGGGGTGACGCCACCTAGGCTTTTATTATATAGGATAATTGTTGAAACTAAGTAGGTAAGGGGTATATGGAAGGTCATTATACCTTTCACCTAACACATGCACATCTATATGTGTGTATATTTAGCTCCAGCTGTAATGGAATTAATGACTAGACAACAAAGTGAGGCTGTAACAGATTCTAGAGCAAGTCCTAATCTGGTGTGATTCCTGGCTGGAGTCCGTGTATTAAAATAGCAGAACTTGCCGAAACCGGTTTGGCTCAGTGGATAGAGCGTCGGCCTGCGGACTGAAAGGTCCCAGGTTCGATTCCGGTCAAGGGCATGTACCTGGGTTGCGGGCACATCTCCAGTAGGAGATGTGTAGGAGACGGCTGATCGATGTTTCTCTCTCATCGATGTTTCTAACTTTCTATCTCTCTCCCTTCCTCTCTGTAAAAAAATCAATAAAATATATTTAAAAAAAATAGCAGAACTGTAACATTAGGGCATGATAGCAAAACACAACACAGCTGGATGTTCTTTTCTCAGAACACCATCAGAGAAGGACTCCCTGTCCCATGCACCCTGAGCCAGAGCACCATGTTAGACTGAGAGAGCGTGGTGGATCCAGCCTTCCCGAATCAGCCAGAGTGCCACGGCCCCTCCCTGTAGCGCGAATCCTTCCCAGACAGACCCAGCCTTTGCCCAGCTCCTGGTTACCTAGTGTTTCAGTCACACTTGGGATGTTTATAGCAGTTCAGCTCTTCCCTTCCTCATACCCTTGGTAGAACTTACACCAAACTCTACTTTTAATACGTCAGTCTGGTCTACAAGGAAGGGACTGGGAGAGGAATAAAAATAATCTTATTGTGAAGGGCATCAGAGACTGGCTGCATGCAAGGCCCATCGAGCCAGCCTTAACACAGGATGTAGCTACATCTTGGTGTTCTGTGTCCAACCTTCATGGATAGTTCCCTTGGCTCTCATCATCTCTTCATCCCCTAACTATTTAGTATGACACTCATGTTACCTAAGTAAAGGGAGTCACATTCAGTTTAGGGGGATTTATGACTAAAGAAGATTTAGAGCAAGCTGTATGAATGAGTGGAAGAAGAAGGACTGCATACATTAGTTTCAAGATTAAGTTCAAAATTTCCCTTTCTTGCCTGGCTGGCATGGCTCAGTGGTTGAGCATCAGCCTATGAACCAGGCGGTCATTGTTTGATTCCCATCAGGGCACATGCCCGGGTTGTGGGCTCGATCCCCAGTGTGGGGTGTGCAGGAGGCAGCTAATCAATGATTCTTTCTCATCATCGATGTTTCTATCTCTCTCTTCCTCTCTGAAATCAATAAAAATATATATCTTTTAGAATATCCCTTTCCTTAGGCTTTTATCACCTAAGCTAGAAATATTTTTTCTTTGTCTTAATTTTCCTTTCCTGGCACAAATATTCCATCTTAAATTATAATTTTTAGTGAGACTTCCTGGCTGCCCCACCTCCCCCATGTTGATTTTAAGTTCATGATTACAGAATTGTAGAGTATATAGGTATAAATGCCTTGATCCATAAGTAATGTGTGCAGAGTTCTTATAATGAGCCTACTGTGCTAAGTTCTTTATATAAATGAACTCAATACTCACAAAATCCCAAGAAATATATGTGATAATATTTTTCTCATCTCACACATGAGGGGATTGATGCATCGATAAACTGCCCAAAGTCACAAGATTTGAACCCAGGTATTCTACCTTTGGAGTTTCCACACTTAACGATTATGTTTTCAGTCCTCCTCCTAATATGTGCGTACAGAATGAGCTCAATAGATATTGATGAATGGCTACATGGAAGTGGGATTTGTCATGCCAATGGGTGTGAAGTGGACTGTGCTGGTAAACATGGATAAAGTGCCATTTTCTGTGATGGGAACTGTGTGGGAGTTGGAGGTAATATGAAGATAAACTAATTTAAACTTGTAGAGTGCACAGAGGTTAAGGGGGATGAGAATGGCTGCTAGAATAGCAGAAGTAAGACAATAGGACTACACAACAGCTGATAGGGAAATGGATAAAGATTTTGGGGCAGGATGTTTTAAGGAGTTTACATTGGGCTTCTCTGGCATACTAAGTGCCAGAGAAAAACAAGACAAGAATGTGGCCAGAGAGTAAGGAAAATCTTACTAATCAGAGAAACCATTGGTGTATCAGTTAGGAATGCACTTTGCTGAAAGCAACAATATGTTAACGAAAAAGCTTAAAAGTTGGGATGGATTTTTTTCTTAAATAACAAGATTTTCAGAGTTTCACTGTTGGCAGTGTTGGTTTCTTCGCTCAAGGACCCAATTAGGATATTTCTTCTTTCTGCTTTGTCATCTCAGAATGTTGGTTTTCATCTCCAGGCTTGTCTCATGGTCACAAAATGTGTGCTGCAAATCCAGTCATTACATCAACACGGGAGACAGAAAAAGCAGTGGAGAATAGAACCTGTCTCATCTGTCCTCTTTAACAAAGAAAGCTTCCTATGATGCCACCTTTCTCGGCCAAGTTCTGATCAGATCTCATTGTCCCACAGGCCACAGGATCGCCTCTAACTGCCATGAACAGCTTATGCAGCACCAAGGCTGGCCATTTGAACCAAACGGTAATTCTCCTAAGGAGGAATAAAGATTGTTTTCATCTGAAAAACAGATGAGAAACATATACAGGGTGGGGCAAAAGTAGGTTTACAATGGTTGGTATGCAAAACACAGAGTTTATTCTTGTATTATTAGTTATTAATTATTATCTATATGAACAACTATAAACCTACTTTTACCCCACCCTGCATATTTCCCAGTTGAAACAGGAAATATATCTTCTACCTTATTTTATCTCAAAACCTGCTGTGTGTTTGCCTCTCAAGTACAGTGGACCCTTGAACAATGTGGGCATTAGGGATGCTGATCCCCTGTGCAATCAAGAATCTATGTATAACTTTTGGCTCCACCAAAAGTTAACTTTTTATATCCAAGGGGGGGGGGGAGAGTGGTTCCAGGACCCCCGTGGATACAAAAATCCACAGATACTCAAGTCCATGATATAAAATGGCATAGAACATTGCATACAGTTGGCCCTCTGCATCTGCAGATTCCAAACTGTGGATTAAAAATATTGTGTTTGATCCATGGTTGAATGAATCTATGGATTTGAAACCCAAGAATGTGGAGGGCCTACTGTATATTTATTGAAAAAAATCTACATGTAAGAGGACCCACACAGTTCAAATCCATGTTGTTCCAGAGTCAATTGTAAGTTCTATAATCACAGCGATTCATGCCCAGAAATATTTCAATGTTATTCTTGGCCATCATTTGTTATTTTGCCATTATACACCTCTTGGCATTGCTGCTGGCCTGGTTTGCCAATTTAAGTAACATGTCATTGAGTAGTTATAAGATACTTCTCTATTGAGCTTAAAGGGTTTTGAAAGAGAATATTTATTGTGGCAACTCCTCAGTGTGGGAATTTGTAATCTAGGTCCTATTGGAGCTAGGAATGGAACCCAGATTCTCCAGCCTGAACCAGAATTGAATGAACACTCCTATGGGAGACATCCCACAGACTCTTTCTGTGGGAGGAACTGTGTCAAACCCTCCTGCTGTGTGTGTGTGTGTGTGTGTGTGTGTGTGTGTGTGTGTGGTGTAAGAGAGAGAGAGAGAGAGTTGAGAGAGAGAGAGAGAGAAAGAGAGAGAGAGAGAGAGAGAGAGAGAGGGGGGGAGGGAGAGAGAGCAGATAGAATAGGCCACATAATAACACTTAATGAAGTTTAACTATTGAGTTTCAATGTCAGATCCAAAATGCTTTTCTCTCTTCCAATCTTCCAATCAATGTTGGTATTTCATGGTGTCATGGTTGTAATTTTTGTAAAATGGCAATATTTATTATTGTATTTAATTCTAATATCAGTTTCAGTTAGATATTTCTGAAACTGGTTAATTTGGTCCAAAATCATTTTAGCAAGGTTTTTTTTCCTGGTTTCTAGAACTTTCAAATGCATGAAGTTGATATGCAGTGATCCAAATAAGAGCAGAAGCAAAACACTTTTAATTCTATAATCCTACAATATTAAGTATTTTGTTCTACCACAGTCTCTATATTATAAATTTTTCTTGATTTCACATTTGTAAGTGACTCCTCAGTCCCTTCCTATTTTAGTACAAGAGCAAGATACTATATTTAGAAAATTATCATATGATTGCTGTAACGATGTGTAACATTATATATATTAATTTATCATAATTCCTTATTATTCTGTCTTCCCAACTGAGGTACAGGCTTCTTGTTGATAAGCACTTCACCTTTTCTGTTTCCTACAAGCCTTGGTTTGCACTGTGTAGTCCAGGGTCAGACCAGCACACCCTGCAAGGGGGGTCAAATAGGCTTCTGTCCTTAAAAGGCTTTTCTTTAGTCTGGGCCCTGTGATGGACAAACATAAAAATGTTCTCCCTGTACTCATCCATTTCTTCCATTCTTGGGGAAGAGGAACCAACAATTTCAGATGCTTTCACTTAGGTCCTTTCTTCTGAACTTTCCTGCCTTCTCTGGAATCCTAAACTATCAGTTAACCAATCTCTTTAGTATCTTTGATCTTTCTCCCCTCTTATGCTCTTCTCTGACTACAAATGTTCTCATCCTAAAAATCCTTACCCTTTCTCATCACTGCAATTTCTGTCTCTAGGTTTACATGTTTCAATGACTCCTCACCCCATTCCAATCTGACTTTCATTAGCCTAACATGTCAGCAAGAGGCTTGGATGGATGAAAAAGTCTGGCACAAACTCCACTTGGGTAGATGTGTTCCAAAGAAGTAGAAGGGAGTTGATGCCATTGGGATATATGGCAAAACCAGAAACATTTACCTGGAAAGACACAGGGTAAGCCTCTGGCTGTGCACTGTGTGGAATGCAGTTACTAACAATCCTATCTGTGGAAGAGGGAGGGTCACATTGGAGTTGTTGGAAGTTTAACTGAGCCCCAAATCGAACATCAGTTAGTCTAACCCGAATCACCTCATGTGGACCAGGTGTATTCAATTAAATGTATAGTATGAATACTAGGGAATGAAGTACACTTATACCCCTCCTCAAGCCACTTTCCATCAACCTTATATTTCTATCCCAGAAATCAACTTAAATGCAATAGAAAATTAAATACATAATAAAACAACATTTCTGTATAGTTTATTTTTTTAGCAAGTTTCACCAGCCAGCCCTTTTAGTTTTATCTGTCTTTTCTTCCCCACTTTATTTTTTAAAATTGTTTTTATTGATTTTAGAGAGAGAGGCATCAGAGAGAAACGCATCGATCAGCTGCCTCCTGCACGCCCCCTAATGGGGATCGAGCCTGCAACCCGACATCCCAGGCATGTGCCCTGACCAAGAATCAAACCAGTCACCTCTGGGATCATGGGACCATGCTCACCCACTGAGCCAAACCAGATGGGCTCTCCCCACTTTGGTAATAAGCCCTATATTCCAGCACTCTGATATACTTGCTGTTCTAATATAACATAGTCTTTATCTTTTGCTTCATGATTTTGTACACACTATTCCTTCTAACCAAAATATTTATTCTTTCCCTCTTTTCTCCAAATGCCAAGCACTTAATCATCCCACAAAATCAAGTCTATATATTGATTTTGTGAGATGATTCAGGAAGCAGCCTCTAACTTTCACCATAAGACCATTTCAAAAAACACGCTCCTTTACCTCCAAGCACTCTGTACACAACTCTATGGTCACATTTTTTGGGGGAAGGATGTCTAAACATATGACAGTATTTTGAGCTCAGATTGTTTTTTATATCTGTATCACCATAACATAGCATAGGACCCTGTACATAATAGTTGCTTAATACATTTTGAATAACCAAAGAGGGAGCAAATCTACGGCCAAGACGTGAAGTATGGTCACTAAGAGTAGAATTCAAACTGCTGGTGGAGATATTTATTGTTGAAGAGAGGAAAACAGCCACCAAATTCAACTAGCAGGCATAGCACACATGTATACACGTGCTCTCTTCCTTAGGTAGTTTTCCACCAGGACAATAGGATAGAGGCGTAGAACATCTCCTCACCACATATCACTCATCTTATTTAGGATTCATATGTATGTTTTTAGTCACACGCAAGAACAGGATTTTCCCCTAAGGTTGCTAGCGTGGGCTTCCATGACATATTCTTGACACTTACCTACAGCAAGTAATGATTCTTCTCCCTGGATCGCACTCAGAGTCTGTGGAAGATCTGGAGCATTTTCTGAAGTTTCTTTTGTGTCCAGCAAGAGTGGCTGAGGCTGGACATGAAAGCTGTCTAAATAATCTATTTCCCACCCACTGGAATGCGGGCTTCACACTGTTCATTGTCATGAATCGTGATGCTGACAAGTCAGATTCATAACATTAAACACGGCTGATAGGAGTAACTTCTTTCTTCATCCACTGGGATGAAGAAAGGGATGGGTGTTCTGTAGATCTGAGCTTTTCCTGCCAATGTAAATGAAAAGGTAGAATAGGGACTGGAAAATTGACACTTTTCATTTCATTTTCCCTGGGATAAGTGAAATTCTTTCCTTCCTTCCTTCCTTCCTTCCTTCCTTCCTTCCTTCCTTCCTTCCTTCCTTCCTTTCTTCTTTCTTTCTAAGTCCCTATCTTGTGTTTTGTTTTTTTTAAAGCTTCTTGCTGCATTCCATAAATTCTATTCTGTCACTGCTCTGAAATTTGTTCATATTCTATTATTGGGTTGTTATTATCATGGCCTTTATTGTAATGGCCTTTATTATAATGAATAATAATACTCTGTAGCTACATGACATTTTTCCTCTTGGATCATCCTGCTTAGTCTCATAAAAAAAATTAATCAAGTTACACCTTTAAGGAAAGCATTAAGCCACTTCACTGTAAACTCAAATTTTCTTTATTTACTCTGATTATAATTGTGTATAGTTTTCTAAAGAGGTATGTTAAAATACTAGGGGAAATTTTAAATTGGCCACTACTTAAACTGATTGACTGGTGTCCCTCAAATTTTGCAAATAGTGTTTTGCAGTGCTAATTATGTGAGAAAAATAGATATATGCTCTCACAGTGTAACAAAGAGTTCAGTTCATATATTAAGTATTTATATATATAGTCTTTTCCTAATGTAAAACACATTTTTAAATGTCAAGAAAAGTGCCTGAACCTGATAGTATTGAGCTGACTGTGGTTCTCTTGTTTTCCCTGCTGAGAACACTTGCAGGAGTCAATGCAGAAACTACAGACAGGAAATGTTTCTGACAACATCTCAGAATGTGACTTTTCATCATACCTGGCCCCTTCCCCCAACTCGGATAACTGTGAGAGTTCCATTCTCTGCAGAGGGAAACAAAAAGAAAGTTAATTATCATATTTAATTTATGTATGATGAAATTTCAAATAATATCTTACTATTAGACTTACATTTAAATTTAATTTTTGTTCTCCAGGGGAGTTTAGCTAAATATTCGGCATCCTGCTCTATCTCTCAATTTTCCTCTATCATTAGAAGAAAATGGGAAGGATATAAACAGGGAATTTCTGTCTGGAGTTATCTTTAGCCCCATCCACCTGCCATCTGTAATCACGGCTGTTTGCAGGTTCAGCGCCACTGGAGTCCACATCAGTGTAGTCAGATCTGGTAACAGATTATTTTGAAGATTGGAGAGGGTCCATGTACAGCCAGGCCTTTTGGATGTGTGTATTTTACTTAGGGTCTGTGTGTGTGTCTAGAATCAAGGAAAAATAGCACTTAAAATTATAGCCATAATCATGAAGTATATACATGCTAAGATGACCTCAAAGCAATTTTTTTCCAGATAAAACAGAGAGATAGTATTAATTTAGTGTTATATGAGAAAAGACTCATAATTCAGATGTGAAAAAGTATGGGAGAGTGAGATCAAGAGACACAGTGGTCACTTCTAATTCCCACATGCAATTCAGGCACTTCTCTTTCGAATTGTGATTCACTGTGGTAGCGTGAATACCAGTTCCCCAAAGACACCCATGTCTTTATCCTCCAAACCTTTCAAATCATACTCTTCAGATGTAATTAAATTAAATGTTTTGTTATGAGACTATCTTGGATTATCTAGGGGCCCAATGTAGTTAAAAGGCCCTCCTTCTTATAATGGAGGAAAGAGAATAAGAGTTGTAGAGAGAAGGCCATGTGATGGCTGAAACAGAAAGAGACTTCTGAAGACACTGCCCTGCTGGCTTTGAGAATGGAGGAAGGGGTCCTGGGCCAAGAATGCAGATGGCCATTGGAGGATGGAAAGGCAAGAAGATGTCTTCTCCCTGAGAGCCTCTAGAACAGTGGTCCTCACTCAACCTTGGCTGCACATTAGAATTCACCTGGGAATCTTTTTAAAATCCTGATTTCTGGGTCTCATCCTCCAGAAATTCTGTTTCTTTGTTACTAATGTTGTGGCCCCACCCCATAACAAAGAAACAGAATTTTTGGAGGATGAGGCCCAGAAATCAGGATTTTAAAAAAGATTTCCAGGTGATTCTAAAATGCAGCCAAGGTTGAGGACCACTGCTCTAGAAGGAAGGAAACCTTGCCAACACCTTGATTCCAGCCAGTGAAAGCCATAAGATAATATATTTGTGTTGTTTAAGCCACCGAATGTGCGGGCAATTTGTTATAACAGCAACAGGAGACTGATAGGTCCATTGATGAGTAAGGGAAATGTAGAGGTTTGAATCACATACCCTGGACCTGGCCCCTCTGAGTTTGAATCTTGGTTCAGTCATTTATCAGTTGTATGACTTTGAGCAAGTTATTTATACTCTCTGTGACTAAGTTTCTTTATCTTTAAAATGGGTCCACCTATATCACATTCAACATTATAGAGATTACATTAATTAGTTCATATAAAGAGCTAAGAATATTGTCTGTACTAAATAAGTGGTCAATAAATGTTAGGTGTTTAAAGAGAATAACAAGAATTAGTTATTCTTGTCTCAGGTAATAATTTTGGAAAATTTTGTCTCAGGTAATATTAGTGAAAAGAATTTAAAGCTAATCTTATTTTACTAGTTTCCACATTGTCATATGAAGTATATAGATTCTATATATCTCTCAATTTCCTATCAATTTTGATTCTCTGTCCATCACCATGCTGACTACTACCTACTTCTACTTTATTCCTTAGTTCATTATAGAGGAGACATTTGGCTTTTGACCTCTAACTTACAAACTGAAATAACATATCTATCCACAGATTCTATAAACTTTGTTAATACTGGGTTTTTACTCATTTTAACCAATTATTTTGTCTTAGACAAAGTATCAAAACCACTTTACAATTACAAAACTCAAAAAATGGAAACATGAAACAAAAAATAATCAGATGAGCACAAAGTGATCCTTTTATCCAGGCCAATATATCATCCTGGTTGGCATGAGGAGAGAGAGAGAGAGAGAGAGAGAGAGAGAGAGAGAGAGAGAGAGAGAGATCATTTTTTTCTCTTAAATCTTTTAATTTTTAACAAATCATCCAAATTTTCCCAAGTAGCGAATATCTTTTTATCACAACTGTTCCCAAAACAAAACAGCCAAGGACTAGTATTAGCCGAGGAAAGGCTCAATGAAGAATGGTGGCAGTGAAACAAGACAGGGAATCCAAGTATTGAGGAACTGACAACCCAGGGAGATGCTGACCTTTTCAGTGAAGGGCAGGAGAGCTCCCAATTACTGTAGAAAATATGGAGTGGATTCTCTGGACATATTACAGAAAACATCTGGGCAGGAGGGGCTTGATTTTCTATCATTTGTTTTCATGATTTCTTTAAAGGAATTTTTCATTTCAAGGATCACTGAAAAAACAATTTTATATCACAATAAGAAGCCAGAATTACAAAGAATTCACTATAATTGATATAAAGTAACCTAATTATTTTCTCTGCTTTATTTCCAAAAGTCATACTCAATTTGCTATATTGTCACAGGAACTTGAAAGAAATCAAAAAGATGTGAAGAATTCTTTATTCATTCACTGAAAACTTTTTTAAAATTACAATTGGCATTTAATAGATATTAGTTTCAGATTAGACATTTATATAACTTATAAGGTAATCCCCCAGTAAGCCTAGTGCTCACCTGGCACCATACATAGTTATTATAATATTATTGCCTATATTCCCTATGCTGTATTTTATATCCGGTGACTATTTTATAAACGGCAATTTGTACATCTTAATCCCTTCACTTTTTCGCCCAGTCTCTAACCCTCCTCCCATATGGCAACCATCAGTTTGTACTCTGTATCTGTGAGTATTTTTCTGCTTTGGATTTTGTTTATTTTGTTTTTTAGATTTCACATATGGTATTTGTCTTTCTGTGTCTGACTTATTTCACTTGACATAATGCGCGCTAGGTCCATCCATGTTGTGTGCAAATGGCAATATTCCATTATTTTTATTGCTGAGTATTCAATTATATATATGTATCACATCTTCTTTACCCATTCCTCTATCAATGGACACTTAGATTGCTAAAATATTTTGACTAAAGTAAATGATTCTGCAATGACCATAGGGGTGCATTTATCTTTTCAAATTAGTGTTTTGGATTTCTCTGGATAAGTAAATACCGATAAGTGGGGTTGCTGGGTTATATTGTAGTTCTTTTTAAAGTTTTTTGAAGAACCTCCATACTGTTTTCCATAGTGGCTACACCAATTTACAATCCTACCAATAGTTCATCCTCACCATTGTGCAGACTGCCATGTTTACTGTATGGCCACTGGAAGGTGTTAAATTCCTTTGAATAATGGATGAAAAAATTAGAAAACATTATTATAGTTGTTTACTTTGTGGGAGTGTAGCAAAACAACTCTATGGAAAGTCTAACGTGAGACAACAGACAACCCCCCAAGCTGAGGAAGGTTTTGGAGACAGGTACCTAAAGCAGCTCCTGAAGAAGTCTTTTTAGGTCTTAAATTATGATAACCCACAGCATAATATAGATAATGTGGGTAGAATATCTTGGGTTCTTGCCATTTTATTTTTGAAGTATTTTCTTCCTAGTGAATGATTATCTCAGGAGTCAACAATTTTGACAGCTTTGACACATTTGTATTAATAGTCTTCTAGGAGAAATAGTCATTTAGAAAAACAGTAACTGCTACAAAATGGATTCGGAAAAATAAATACCCACTGAGACCCCTAAACCTCCATGTCAAATAAGAAAGAGCCATCAGTGTGTTTGCTGCTCCACTTGTGGGCCTAATCAGTCTGTGGTGCCTTACAGGATGGTCAGAGCAGTTAATTAAGAGCCAGGGGAGCTCAATCCTACAGAGCAGAGACCAGTTTACAGTGAATGCGGGGTGAAGTAGCTTATGGCCAGTGCTAACACATTAATCCCAAATCCGTTAACCAGTAGGGTTTAAAAAACAACAGCATCTAAATTGGGCTTTGAATAATTGATGACATCCACTGAACTATTAAAGAAAAACATCTCTTTCCTCTAGGAAGCTATATGCCTGTCAATAAGCTTCCTTTCTTCTCTGATTGGATACAAGCTCTCTCAAGAATGTTGTCTTTCCTCTGAAACATGACGAGGAACTCCAGTAACAAATTTTTGATGGAAGGGCTAGAAAACTGACATGCTTCAAAGAGGAACCCAGATTAACTAAACGGACATCAAAGAATCATGCCTATGATTTTATTAGACACTAGAGGCCCAGTGCATGAAATTCGTGCATGGGGGGAGGGGGCGGGAAGGAGGGAGTGTCCCTTAGCCCAGCCTACATCCTCTCACCATCCGGGACCCCTCAGGTAGGGTCTCTAGGCCTGGTCAGAGATCAGGGCCTATTGGGGCTTTCCTTGCCCTGGCTGCTGACAGCTGGCCCTGCCCCCGCTGCTGTCACTGCTTGCTATCTGTGCAACACTGCCCCCACCACCCCCGCCACTGGTCGCCTCCCTCTGTGGGCGACAGGCATGGGGTGCAATTGCTTGTCTGGCCTGGGCCTTTCTCTGCAGGGTGATGGTGGGGCCCTCTGACCAATTGCATCACGCCTGCCTGGCTGGTCTGGCGCCAGTGTGTGTTATAGCATCGTCATCCGGATGGTCGTTCTGCTGTTCGGTAGTTCGATTGATTTTCATATTACGCTTTTATTATTATACTAGAGGCCCAGTGCACAAAAATTTGTGCACTCGGTGGGAAAAGGGGGTCCCTCAGCCTGGCCTGTGCCCTCTCGCAGTCTGGGACCCCTCGGGAGATAACGCCCTGCTGGCTTAGGCCTGCTCCCGGGTGGCAGAGGGCAGGCCCAATCCCTAGGTGCAGCCCCTGGTCGGGCTCAGAGCAGGGCCGATTGGGGAGTTGGGGCACCACCCCCTGTCATGCACAGAGCAAGGCAGAGCGGGAGGTTGCGATGCCGCCTGCAGTCACGCTCAGGGTAGGTCCGATTGGGGGGTTGGGGCACCGCCCCCTGTCACACTCAAGGCAGGGTCAATGGGGAGGTTGCGGTGCCACCCCCTGTCACGCACAGAGCAGGGTCAATCAGGGGGTTGGGGTGCAGCCCTCTATCACCCACAGAGCAGGGCCAATCAGGGGGTAGGGACGCCACCACTCTCACACTCAGGGCAGGGCCGATGGGGAGGTTATGGCTCTATCTCATCACACATAGAGCAGGACCTGTGGGGGGGCGGGGTGGGGTTGGGGCGTCGCACCCTGTCACACACAGAGCAGGGCCCATCAGGGGGGTTGGGGCTCCTTACCCTGTCACGCACAGAGCAGGGCCCATCAGGGGGGTTGGGGAGCTCCCCCCTGTCACGCACAGAGCAGGGCCCATCAGGGGGTTG
>NW_006291231.1:3013623-3029168 GCF_000327345.1 Myotis davidii
GACTAAAGCTGGTTTCTGGGGTTTTGTTTAGCTTCTATATTTGTTACATAGTTGCTTAGAGTTGCAGGCTCAGAGGCCTGCACGGCAGGTGGGGAACATTGGAGTCCTCTGTCACTGAAGCAAGCAAGCCTCATGTTAGTTTCAAGCTGCTTGGCTGCCAGCCGCCATCTTGGCTGTCAGCTAATTTGCATATCTTGCTGATTAGCCAATGGGAAGGGTAGCGGCCGTACGCCAATTACCATGTTTCTCTTTTATTAGTGTAGATATGTAGGTACACAACAGGAGAGAAACAGAAATTAAAAATTAACTGTTTTGCTAAAGTTTGTTGGGTATGAGAGTGGGATTATGAGGGTGTCCACCACAACACAGACTTTGAGAGATAAAGGAAATGCTCTTTAAATCAATCAAAAGACAGGTTTTTAAAATATAGTGATTACAAAGGATCTTATAAAATAATTTATTGCAAACTTGTGTGAATCTTTTCCTCTGGTTAAAAAAAGTGATCTTTCTAACCATTGAACTCTGTCTAACCTTCAAAAAGAGTGTTTTGTGCGGAATCAGTTCTTGCCGAGCTATGAAACGGTGCCTAAAGCAAGTGGCACTTCTGGATCAGTTTTTCCTATTCCTTTTTCTTGTGCATTGTAGATGTTACATTTCTAATAGTTTCCATAGAAATAGCTAATGTTGGACTTTTGAAACTATAGTGATAAGGGTGTAGAAGAGCAAGGAAGATAGTTTGGGAATGAATGACTAGTGGATGTGTTCAAACAAAGTAAAGGATGCATGACATTAAAGTGCTGAATGAAACACTTTGGAACAGGGTGTTACAAACTCGGTGAGTAATGGTTGGACATAATAAAGTTGCAAGTCAAAAGTCTGGATGTGAAATTCTCATCCTAAAATACGTGCGTCTATTTGGAAATGTACTAGTATATACAATGTCTTCATCTTAGTCTGTGCTGCTAGTCTTCTGGCCATCACAGCCTTACTCATTATGTAAAAAGGAATAGCTAACATTGGCGATACATTCCTTTATCCAGTAAACATGTATGAAATGCCTATTAGATGCCAGGTTCTCTTCAAGGCATTCAGGATATATCAACCAACAAAGCAGAAAAGAACCTTTCACTGAGTTTACACTGGGGTGGGGGTGTAGTCCCTAAATGGTGGGGGAAATCTTATAAATCAATCTTGTTATGTGGCGAGGGAAAAGGGGAAATTTGAGTAGAATAAGACAGCTGGGGTTTGGGTTATAATTTGACGAGGGTGATGGGGAAGCCTTACTGAGAGCATACACAAAGTTGAGGAAGTACACCATTGAAACATCTAGGGCAGTGGTCGGCAAACTGCGGCTCAAAAAAAACCTGCTGCAGCAAGGATGTCAGTATGGCTGGAGGGGGAAGAGTAGGTTGGAGGATTGTAGGTCAGAGATGTAGCTGTCAGCCAGATCATTCGAGTGTTTAAGCCATTTGAAGGATTTCGGCTTTTACTCAGAGTTAAAGGCGAAGCCATTAGGTCATTGGTTTTCGAAGGATAGTCCCTCGACCAGCAGCACCAGCAACATCTGGGGAATTGTTAGAAATACGAATTCTCAGGCCCCATCCCAGACAAAAATTTCTGGGGAAGGGCCCAGCAGTCTGTGTTTTAATAAGTGCTCCAAGCGATTCCGATACATGTTCAAGGTGGAGAAATGCTGCCCTAGATGATTTCAAGCGAAAGAATGTCATGATCTAATGATCGTTTATCTTAAGACTACTATGCATTGACCATTTGTAGGAGAGCCCCATGATTTATTCTCCAAATGTGGGCCTTTTTTGTGTGAGTAGAAAGGCAACTAAAAATAATTAACAGTTATAATCTATCTACAACAGGTTATCAGCTGGGATTTTCCAGGGCAAACCAGGACATAGGAGACCAGAAGGCACTCGTTTATTCCATAACATATTACAGGCTTTTCTTCAAAAAAGAGATCTAGTAACCAAAACAGACTGCTACACATGGAAAAGAAGAGAAAGAGGAAAAGCATTGTGAAAGGTAGCTTCCCATTCTGGAACCTTTCGCTGTCATTAGCGACACCCAGCCTGCAGCTCCCAGGATGGCCCTCTCACTTGAAAATGTAGACAAGTTACCATGCAAATCTGAAATGATTTAAAGCGAAGCTGGAGCCAGAATGGGATTTTTTTATGGAAGCCTGACCTTTGGTCTTGCTCATTTCATTACCAAGTATTTTACTGCTGACATTTAGTCTGGGCCAAAGTTTGTCCCTATGCATTTTGAAGTCATGACATTTCATCATGTGGTATTTTGCTTTTGATTAAGGTGCTATATAGCATCAGTTACCTTGTCAATTTAACAGTACTTAAGTATTTTACACGAACATGCTCTGTTTTAAAAATGTGGCTGTATCTAATTTGATATTTAAATGAGGACTCTCCCAAGGGTGAAGTGTTGCTGTTTGGAAAGGCAGGCTGAGATGCATTCCAAACCGGCCCCAGGTAGACATCCAGCGGGAGAGCGGGCAGGGCAGCACCTATGATCAGTGTCTGCTCCTCTTGCACTGTTTTCTCCCTGTGACACTGGGATACTTCACGTCTCAGGAGACCTCATTTCAACATGGTCAAACCACAGTTACAAAGTGAAGATGCCAGTCTTCACTATGAAAAGCATCGCCTAAGGAAAATGTAAACTAGCTAAAATAAAAACTCGTAAGTGTAACTTGAAAAGAGATTAAAGGCTGAATCTGATGGCTCTCAAAGGCAGGCAGTCCCCAGACCACCTGGGTAAAGGTCACCTAGAAGACACATTAAATATAAAGACCATCACAGGTTTGCCTGCCAGACCTGCTGAATCAGGGTCTCTGGCAGGAGTCTTGGAAATCTGCATTTTTAATAGGCACGCTAAGTGATTTTAATGCACACTAAAGTTTGTGAAGCACTGACATGCACAGGGTCCAAAAAAAATTATTCAGGGCACAAAAGGCGAAGACAAGAACAATTATAATGTTAAGATAATTTTCTGTGTTTAAAATCTTTTTGGTATAAATGATTGTAAATTAAGGAGGAAGAGGGAAGAAAGAGACATAGCAAAACCCAAAGGACTCACTGCAGGGAGCGGGAGGAAATGTTAAAAGCTTGGGAAGCAGCCACATAATTGCTGGGGGTGGGAGGTTTATGGCGCCTGCCTGGAGATCTCTTGGGATTAACTCCACATTGCTAATTTACCATCCCATGCTGCATCTGTCACTTTTACAAATCAATGAGAATGCCCACCCTTTAATAGCACGGGGTGACTTGTCGTGGTTGCTAGTGTGGGCCACTCAGATGAGACCTTTCAGGATGTCAGGAAAGAACCTCGGTGACGCACATTAACACACACACACACACACTCCTTGATGTCACTTCCAATTTATTTTATCTTAAATTGTCAGCAAGAGGAAATCACGCCCATATTAATAACTAGATGTTGCATTTATGCCAAGAAAAATAAACCCTGCTGATAGCTCTGCAGACAGCTGGTTAGCTCTAAGTAGAGCCAAGAGGGAAAAAAAAGGCATGGCTTTTTTGTATTTGTGGAAATTTTATAATATTTAGGGAAGGGAACTGGTGGATGAATGGTTTCAATGTCTTTGTTTAAAAAAGGCATTTAAAAAAATAATCAAGATTGTCATTAAACATGATTTTTACTGTAAACAGCAGAAAAATGGAAATACTATTAAGATAAAGTTATGATAAGTTTCAACCATCTGGGAATCTAATTATGTTAAAAAAAAGGAACTAAGACATTCTTTTTACTTTTCTAAAGACACATGAAGAAGTTAAGATGCTGCTTCTATGAGTCTAATTCTGATCAAAAAGCAAGAAATGAATTGTTCATGATGAGACGTGGTTATGGGGAAATGAATGCTGGCCATAACCAGACATGAGACTTAAACATTTGAAAGTAGATTTCAAAATTACTTATAGGAAAAAAGTGGGTTTGGCTTTTATATGAGCCTTAAGATAAATGTTGCTCAAGGGGTGTGGTAGGAAAATGAACTTCAGTTTATACAATCTCGGTTCAAATGGGGAAGAAAATATTTGTAAGGGAGATGATTTAGCTGCACAAGAAGCTTTCTGGAGACTGGAAATATAAAGGAACATGTGGAAGAGGTGGGAGAAGGGGCGCATAGCAAGGGATGGAAACAAAAGGGCTGCCCAGACTTGGAAGAGCAGTGTCAGAAGGGTTAGAGGCCAGAGTTACGGAGGCTTGAGGATCTGCTAAAGACAAGAAAAAGCTTTGCAAGCTAAGTTCAGAGACAGACTGTGAACAAAGACAGGATAGGGTCACTGTTGGGGGGGAAACCGTGCACTGTTAACAGAGGGCTGGAATGTTTACCAGATTATCGATCTATTAAGCTTTATAAGCCCTCGGCCAAGCACAGTGCCTGTCAACCATCCAGTTTATCACACATGTTGAAGGAATAGATGGATAAGCAGTTCAGATTGTGCGAGCGATTTTGGAAATAGAAAAGTGGTAGAATAAATATGGTTTTTATAAGAGAAATTTCAACACTAAGATGAAACATTCAATTAATAAAAGGAATTGGTTATTTTCAAGTTACATATCTCTGCCCACTAAGAAGAATGACACCCCAAGATGACTAAGCTGACATTAGAACTGTCATTAAATATATTCAGAATCAACGTGTAGATATTTCAAAGATACACTCAGAGCACTAATCCGAAATTTATAAAGGGAAAAAGAGATGGATTTTGGATATTACAGAACAGAAATGTGTCTTTTTCTGCCATCATTCTATAATGTCTTATAAGGCAGGGAAATTGGAGTGATTTAGATTTAAAATTATTGTTAGAATTTACTAAAAAGAAAAGTGTAATTAAAAACTAGTAGGATTTATTTTTTATAGGATTAACTAAAGTCTATAAAGGAAATGCAACTGTCATTGTGATTCCAATAAGACACCCTTTTGTACTTAAAAAAAAATGGTGAAGTTTTAATTTGGTGAGGGAACAAATAAATGGATTTATAAATTTCAAGCATTCTCCAATAGGACCAACATGGAATGAGATATTTCCAAGCTGTGCTGTGTGACTCTGTGTTTGGCCTTGTTTTGTTCAATGTTTTGATCAATGGTTTGAATTTTAAAAACCAACAAACAGAAAAGGTACTTGTAAAATTGGAGTATGACACAAAGCTGGAGACAAAAATAGTATTATACTGCCAGTCCCAGCAAGATGGCATATACTCATTGTCTTAGTTTGGGCTGCTCTAACAAAGCAACATACTGGGTGGTTTATAAACAACAGAAATGTATTCCCCACAGTTCTGGAGGCTGGAAGCCTGAGAGCTGGTGCCACCCTAGTTAGTTCTGATGAGGACCCTCTTTCAGGTTCCCCGCTGCCTTCTCCTCGCTGTGTCCTCACCTGGTGAAGTGGGTGAGAGAGATCTCTGGGGTATCTTTCATAATCCCATTCATGAAGACAGAGCATTCATAACCTAATCACCTCCTAATGTCCCCCACCTATTAATAGCATCACATGGGAGGTTAGGATTTCAACACTCAAATTCGGGAGGACACAAACGCTTAGTCCGTAACACTCATATCTTTGTTCACTAAGTACAACTACATACTCTAGAAACAACTCCAGCGACAACCAGAGGAGAACTCCAAAAGGAACACTCAAATTCGGGAGGACACAAACGCTTACTCCGTAACACTCATATCTTTGTTCACTACTCTAGAAACAACTCCAGCGACAACCAGAGGAGAACTCCAAAAGGTGGTGTGGTCACCCAAACCAAAGGTCTCCACATCCTAAAACCCAGAATGGGTGAGTATGTTACCTTACATGGCAAAGGGACTTTGCAGATGTGATTAAATTAAGGAGCTGGAGATGAAGAGAATATCCTGGATTATCTAGGAGGGAGCCTGTAATCGCTAGGACCCTTATAAGAGTGAAGCAGGAAGATCAGCATTAGAAAAGGAAGACTGTGCCATGATGGAAGCAGAGGGAGTTTGAAGAGGACATGCAGCTGGCCTTGAATATGGAGCAAGGGGCCACAAGCCAAGGAATGCAGCCAACCACTAGGCACTGGAAGAGGCAGGAAACAGGATCTCCCCTAGAGCTTCTAGACACCTGGATTTTAGCCAAATGAAACACAATTTTGACCTGACCTCCAGAACTATAGGAGAATAAATTTGTGTTGTTTAAAGCCACTAAATTTGTAGTAGTTTGTGATAACATCAAAACGAAACTAAAGTAGATAGTAAGAGGAAGGAGAACTAAGTAGCTCTTCGAGAACTGCGGGGGGCAGTGGGGGAATGTCAGGATGCCTCATGTCACCTCCTCTCACCACCCAACAGAACATAATTCCTATATATTCCAACCCTTAACCTAGTAGCTACCTGCCCATTTAAGCCCATCCCTCCCCTTGATTAGACAGGAAAATGCCTAAAAGAAAATAAAATGGCAATACTAAATGTTGTTGAAATATGGAAAAACTGGGTCAGTCATACAGTATTGGTGGGAATATAAAATGGTGGTCCATTCTGAAAAAAAGAAAGTTTCCTATAATACTTTACATGCGACTCTCATAGGATCCAGTACTTCTCACAGAGAAGGGAAATCTATGCTCAAACAAAAACTTGTATGAAAATATTTGTAGCAGCTTTATTCAAAATAGCCCCAACCGAAAACTGTCCAGGTGTCTTTCAGTAGGTGACTGGTTAAATTAACCATGATACATCTCTAGCCGGGAATATTACCCAGTAATAAAAGAGTATGAACTACTAATACATGAAACAACTTGGATGACTTTTGTCAAGGGCTGGGGATGGTGGGAGGAGGTGGGTATGGCGATAAAATGGAATTAATAAGCAAGCATTTTGCAAATGGAACTGTTTTTTATGTTGATTATATCAATGTCTTTCTCTTGCTTGTAGTATAAGTTTTCAAGATGTTACCGGTAGGGGAAATTTGCTAAGGGTACATAAAATCTCTGCATTTTTTAAAAAAATATATTTTATTGAATTTTTACAGAGAGGAAGGGAGAGAGATAGAGAGCTAGAAACATCGGTGAGAGAGAAACATCGATCAGCTGCCTCCTGCACATCTCCTACTGGGGATGTGCCCGCAACCCAGGTACATGCCCTTGACCAGAATCGAACCTGGGACCCCTCAGTCCGCAGGCCAACGCGCTATCCACTGAGCCAAACCGGTTTCGGCAAAATCTCTGCATTTTTTCTTACAACTACGTGTGAGTATATTTCAAAATTAAGTGTTTAATATTAAAAAAGGCCTTGTGAAAACTAAAACCAAAAGTATGTTTATAGGTGACAGAATGTTCAGTTGTGCTCCTGATAATGAATTCTCTCAGTTTTTATTTGTCATAAAAAGTTGTTTATCCTTTGTTTTTTCAGAGATATTTTCACTGGGAGTAGCATGCTGGGATGATCTTTGTGGTTTTCTTCCTACCTTGAAGATGTCACTCTATCATCTCCTGGCTTGTACAGTTTCTGATGAAAAATGTTCTTTTCTATGTAAAGTTTCTTTTTTCTCTCCGAGTTCCTTTACAACTTTCTCTTTGATTCTTAGCTTCTTTAATATGATGCTTCAAGATGTGAAGCTTTTGTTGTTTTGTTCTGCTTGGGGTTCTCTATACCATTTTAGCATCTGGAAACCTGAGCTAAAATCAGCCTGGGGGTACCTTGCCTTAGCTATAAAAGGGGAAGCAGTGACAGATTAAGAACCTCTGAAAATCCTTTCCTTCATCGCCACAAATAGTGCGAACTGGTCAAAATCAACATTCTTTAAACTTCAAATTAACAAAATGTTTCAACAATCAAGGAGCATTTATTCAAGAAAAAAGGCTGAATCTTGGTATGAACAGCAAGGAAATAGTGTATGAGTTTGCCTTATTCCCATTCCCTTCTCATCTTGATGGAAACCTTGAAAATTATGAGCCTCACAACCATGATCACTGTGAAACCCAGAGTGTAGCAGGACAAAATTGGTTTGGAGCTGCCCTAAAATCCATATCACTAAAGGATTGTTACTTTTGACTTGTATGACAGCTCTCTGTAAAAGCTCATTTTAAAGTATTTGTCTTTATTAGACCTGACTCAGAACTCACTCAGTGGGAAAGACCTTATCCATAGCGTTTGTTGAAAATATAAAAAGTTTAGGAAGTGTAAAGAAGAAGAAGAGCGAGAAGAAGGAGAAAGATCATCTTTGCTGTAATGAGAACAGAATTTACAAGTATGGAGTAGAAAGAATAAAGATATTTCAAATCATAAGAAGACTGACAATAGATCATTATATTTCAGAATGTGGATATTATCTTGTATCTTGAAAGCAGTTTCAATGAAGTGGGGAGTGAAGATAAGAAAGAACAGGAAAGCAATTGAAAATAGGTACAATCTAAGAATCATAATATTTCTGGTCTCCCAATCCCTTAAATAACTACTTCATTGTGTAGGTGTGGAATGGAAACCCCAAGAAATTGATGAACAAAGAGATAGCTGATCACTGGCACTCACATTTTTTCATTCTCATTTTATTTTATTTATTTTAAATATATTTTACTGATTTTTCACAGAGAGGAAGGGAGAGGGATAGAGAGTCAGAAGCATCGATGAGAGAGAAACATTGACCATTTTTTTATATATATATATTTTATTGATTTTTTACAGAGAGGAAGGGAGAGAGATAGCGAGTCAGAAACATCCATGAAAGAGATACATCGCTCAGCCGCCTCCTGCACATCTCCTACTGGGGATGTGCCCGCAACCCAGGTACATGCCCTCAACCGGAATCGAACCTGGGATCTTTCAGTCCACAGGCCGACACTCTATCCACTGAGCCAAACCGGTTTCGGCTTTTCATTCTCATTTTAAATATGTCAGTCACACAAAATTGCTTGCTTCTAAACAAAAAATGGTAGATGATTCCTATTGATTATTAGCTAAAAACATATTCTAGACTTTAGAAATAAAATATTTTTCCTTTGTATAAAAAGAAGCTGGCCATTATTTTGGTTGTGCCATTATAAGAAAGACAAAAATTCAGAAATTATTTTCCAATTCCTTTTTTCATGCTGCTATCTATTTCAGAGAGTGTTATTGCCCCTCAGTTACCATTATAAAGACACCATAGTCAGTGATTCATTGAACTAGGAATGTTAACAGCAAAAGGATAACTGTATTTTTTATTTGGTCACTTTTTTCATGGACTTAACCCACAAAGTAATATTATCTCTGGTTCTTAAATCTTTTTCTCAGAGTGAGTTGTATTTTGTTTTGGAATAATAAGAATTGAATTTCTCTTTTTTACTCAAAATCAAAGTCTTCCAAAGGCCTCTCTGTACCACCCTTCCCCCTCTTACCTATTTTGATGCTCTCCAGAGAGTATTAGATGGGTGAATAATATCAAGCTTTTATCTAAATATCACCCAGCTCAGCATGACCTCATAGAAGAAAATGGAAAGAATAATCACAGTGGTCAAGGAGCTATAAACTAAACTTGATCCATAATTAAACAATGCATTCACATGGCTAAGCAAAGCGCTTGCAGCTATTACTAATTTCTGATGTTCTTTAATAAGACATTATCTCCACTTGAAAGCTTTCTTTTAAGACTCTTCTTTGACAAGTAGTCTAAATTATTTGCCACTTCCAATATTAATTTTTGTTATATATTTCTAATGTATTTCCTACAATGGTATAGAAACATTTTATGCAGATTTTTAATTAAGATTAGTCAGAGCTACCATGCTAATAATAATAACAAATAGACACATCCCAGACATATACACTGTGTAGTTCTGGCTCATTAGATAGAATACGTAGAAAATAGTAATCAAAGAATCATTTCTTTGAACATTTACTTTAATTATGGTACTATGTACTACATATAATATTTATTCTAGGGGTGTGTAAAGGATTTTAAGATGAAAAGTATAATTATGGTAATTATGATTTGAGGACTTTTTTTTTTCTTGAATGTTTTTAGGAGGTATGTGTGCCATAAAAAATATTAAGTAAACAAAAAGACTTTGGGCATGAACAAACACTTAGTTTTTTAATAATTCTCATCATAGTCAATACTGTTGCCATATTAGCATATTATCATTTGGCCTTTTTTCTTTTTCATAAAAACCTTCTTGCTTAATTGTGTAGAGTGTAATGTCTCAGGTTTTTCTTGGGTATGGAGCACTTAGGATTGCATATTACTATGGAAGATAAGCTTCTGTAGATATGTTTTACTTTTTGGATCTGAAAAGAAAATAAATGCATGTGTTTTTTTCTCTTATTTCTGGTTTCTTTGTGAAGAGAAAAGCTTTGACACAGTAAAACAATGGATGTAAAATTTCTCTTATTTTCTTTCTGAAATGCCATATATCATATAAAATACATATGCATAATAAAGAATAGAAAAAATAGTGAAATAGTGGACTAGCTTACAGTGATCCTTAAACAACATCACACAAACACATACTTATACACACACAAATCTATACTCACATAATATGAATTGCCTATACAAGGAAAATATTTCTTTCTTAAATGTAAAATAAATATTTTGAATAAAACTTTATTTATACCAATTTTTAGTATACTCATATATTTAAAACAAAAAAAGTGAAGCAAAATGAAAAGTTCCAGAACAGAAAAAATTTACTACAAATCTCATCACTCATCACTCAACATTAGTTTTGATGATTGCCAACCTAGTCTCCATTCCCACAAAGCAGCCTAAAAGATAGAAATAGTTTAGACAATGAAACAGTATTATGCATTGTATTTTAAACTTAAAATCACACTTAATTTTGATTCCAAGAGTGGCTTTCTGAGCTAGCAGTGTGGTCTTTGTTAGCTTCCACCATGGCATTCCATGGCCAGGGCCAAAATGATCAGAAGGTGATGGTGCAACCATCAACCTCATCTTCAGATACTTGCAAAATAGATTCATGTGTGGTTTTATGAGTAAGTGAATATGCGGAGAGAGGGCTGTATCATTGTAGATTTTTTTTGCATTGTTTTGTTTTTTAATTTATCTTTATTATTGAAGGTATTACAGATGTCCCCTATTTTCCTCCATTGACCCTCTCCACCCTTCTCCACTCCCCCATCCAACACCTTCGCCACACTATTGTCTGTGTCCATGGGTTATGCATACTTGCCTATAAATTCTTCGCTTAATCTCTTCCTGCCCCCCCATCCCCCTTTAAGTATATAAACCTCACAATAGATGATGCGGAAGAGATTCATTGTAAAACAAAGCCAGGAAAACAACTGGGTTGGATCATGCTAAAAGGAGATAATATTACTTGGCTCCAAAGTATCTCCAACTAGAAATGACCAATGACGTGAGAAATTATTGAGAAGCAATATAGTTTGTGGATTTTAGGTGTCCTTCATTGGTAGTATAGTTCTTAAACATTTCCATATTGCTTTCATTACTTTTATGTTATTACCAGATGCAATCAAGGATGTTTAATTGTTGTTGTTGAAAAATTGTACTTAATTTTATTTGACTTTAACTGAAGGAAAGGAAACTAAGGCGAAACAAAGAATTACTGAAGCTTGTGTGTGTATGTGTGTGTGCACACATGTATATAAGACATATCTCTTAATGATAGCTTTAAATTGAGAATAAAAAATTAGTGTCTTTTATTTATAGCAAAAAATAACGAGTTTAATAAAATATAATATTTAGTTTACAGATTTGCTGAGAGAGTTAGAGAACCAAGTCCATGAACTACGATTCAATGAGTACTATATGGAAGCAGAGCAAAGATCTAAAGTGATTAAGAAGTCACTACCACCACTTCTACAGTTCATATCTGAAATGCTAGAAAGATTATATGACAAGTATTACTAAAATCTAAACTTATCTGGCTATCCATTCCAGATAAAGAAAACCAACCAAATAGCAATGACAAACTAAATACAACCAGGTTTGTTACATTTCTTGCTTTGGAACTGAAGATTTGTGAAAGCTTTTGTCTAGTAGATCTGGGTCCATGTGCCCGCCAGCTGGCTGCCAGATGGTTAGAGAAGCAAGTGTTCTGGATTGCACCTCTACGATGATGGGATGCATAATATGGGGACATATGTTGTTGTAGTTTTGAAGAGTTGGATGGTCACAAATAACAGTTATCTATTATATATCTCCTGTTTATTGATCTCATAATTTTCTTTTTTCATTATATACTTCTCCTTCAATGGAACACATTCAATACTACTGAGAAATTGTACATGGGAGACAAAATTTTGAGCACTTGCATAGCTAAAAAGAGTTACTTTTAACTAATACTTCAAGTTTGAAATATATCTGACTCCCTGCTAGGAAGTATGGGGAAAATATCACTCAGATTTCCTCCCACATTTGATCTCTTAGCTTTCATTTTTAATTATATTATTATTTCCAAGAAGTATGATATTCACAGTGGATTATGTAACTATAATTCAGTTCTTTAATCTTCAGTGTTGGCATAAATGGACCCAAATCTCACTAACCATGCTTTGCTACAGTTTTCATTTTTTAAAGCTCTTTATATTGTATTGTTTCCTCTTCGGCTACATTTCACTAGGCAAGAGTGGCAAGTTCTGCCTTTTACATGAAATATAAAGGACAATTATACTGAATATAAATTTGGTGTAGCACTTTTTCTAAGAAGTTTAGAGATATTTCTTCCGTTTCTCTGGAACTGCAGATTTTTTTTTTTTTTTGGAGACCTCTGAAGACTGACTTACATTCTCCTTTGAATGTTACTTAGTTTTTCATTCATTCATAAATGTTTATATGATTCTTCCTTTATTCCTAAAGCCGGAGGAATTGCCAGAAAGCATGTTTTTATAGCAAACTCTCTCTATCCATTTTTTCCTGGAATACCATGAGACTTGATCTGTAGATTCAAGCCTGCTATGTTTCAAAACAATTTACTTTAGTGGCATACTTGAATTTTGTAGTACTTTGGAATCCAAATTATATATAAGACAATGTCCTTTGCTGAACCCATAGCTTTATCTGCAGTCATGTTCATGTTTCATTATTTTTTCTACTATCATGTTAGCCCATCCAGTATGTTTTGACTTTGTTTTCAGTGGCATTTTTAATGTGACTTTTGGAACCATTTATTTTTGTCGTTCACTTGCATTTCTTTCCTGAGATCAATAAGACCACTTTTCAACACGTTCTTTTATATTTCTTTATTTGAACACTTGTACCTGTAACTCTTTTTCCGTTTGCAAAATTTAAAACAGTTCTATCACCTGTAATTTCTGTTTCTATGACATTACCTGCATTCCTTTGAATAATTCTTCTTATATCTCTTCTACACTAGCCTTTTTAATACGTTTCATTTTCTATAAGAAGCATGGTCGCATGTGTAGTTTTTGTGTTAGAGTTTCGGTGGCTACTTGATAAGAGACACATCTTGATGACCCTGTAGGCCTTCGTCCTTTTGATAGCTTAGCTGAGAGCTGGGCCAGGGGACTGAACTCCTGGTCTGCTCAGCGCCAAGGGATGGGCTCATGGAAGCAGCCCTGGCATGGAAGGCGGCTTCCAGGGCTCTTGGTCTGTGCAGCTTGAACTTTGGTTTACATAATCCTTAGTGTTGTTCCAGAGCCTAGAGATAACTCGTATATTTCTTGTTGCTTAGTGTAGGGATCAGAAATACTACAACCCGAGGGCCAGATCCAGCCCACTGCCTGGTTTTAAATGGCATCTTAGCTAAGAATTGTTTTTACATTTTTATGTAGTTAAAAAATCCAAAGAAAATGAATAATTCCTGAAACATGAAAGTTATATGAAATTCAAATTTTAGTGTCCACAAATAAAGTTCCGTTGGAACACAGCCCTGCTCATTTGTTTATGTACTCCTGTCTGTGGCTGCTTTCACACGGCCATAGCAGAGTCCAGTAGTTGCAACAGAGTATATGGCCCACAGAGGCTAACGTTATAAAATACATGCTATCTGGTCCTTTGCAGAAACCATTTGCCTACCTGTGACTTAGAGAAACTGGGGGTTTCCCAGTCCCCATATGAGGCTTTCCCATAAATATGCAGCATGCTGTTGGGCACATGCTTACTCCTGCAGTACTCAGTTGCATATCCAGCACCCTGACCAAGTCAGACCCTTTCTCCTAGAAATCTGGCTCTGATTCATACAGAGCATCTGTGTCTAAACCATGTTAGAGAAAAATGAGAGTGTGGGGATCTACTAGTATACTTAGCCTGCTATTTCTCTGCTTACAAATGTCCCTCTAATAAATTCTCTGTTATAGTGGGACCTTGTGATACTAGTGGCATATGCCTATGACATTCTTATATGACATTATTCATCTTTGAATGTTAACAGCTGCTAATGGAAAGGCATGTGGAGGTCTAAGAGGACAAGCAGTGACTGGAAGACAAAAAACATCTAAAGCAATACACAGCTTCTATTTTGTTCTTTCCCACCATTTTGAGCTCTCCAACTGGATCTGGATGGGGACATTTAAAAAAAAAATCTTTCTAGACAAACTCTAGAACTCTTATAATTAATCATAACTGTATATCATCTTAAATACTAGGAAATATATACATTGTTGTTGATCCCTCATTTTGGTGATCATTTACAGTATTCAGCAAGTGATCTTAAAAAGTTGTTCTGTTAGCCATGATAATTTTCTTGCTACCTTGATGAGGGATTCCCCCTGCCCCCATCATTAGTTATTTTTTGTTGGTGGTGAGATTTGAAGAAGCTGAGGAAAGAAAAATTTTCTTCTGCCATTTTAGAGTAGAAACTCCAGGCTGTTTTTATACCCTTATAAGTTTTTTAGAATAATGTATAATTGATTTTGTTCCATGCTCCTGAATTTATTTCTGTCCTGACATTAGACTACTAAGATTTTCAGCTATATCTGCAAGAAGAATCACTAAGATTTATTTAAACTTTCAATTTGACATTCTTAAGACTCTCCTTTCAATTGGATATACTAGGCTTATGCTAGTAAGAGTGATTAGTTAAGTCCTTTATAAACATAACATCCATTATTTCTTCTGGTAGAAAGAAAATAATGTTGACTTCCAAAAAAAACCATGAGTCATAATTACAAAACACTTCCCTCAATTCCTCCATATCAGCTACCAAGCATTTTCTTTCACTTATTCTTTAAAACCAAGTTAACTTATTTTGCAGGTTGTCATAATTTCAGGATATATTGTATATAACTCTTAAAATAATTCTTAGAAATTGCACGTGTGAAATTTTCATGTGAAAAATTTCTGAATGAAGTTTATTGTGAATTTCCAATTAGACAAGGATTACAGGATTTTCTTTTTCTTCTTCTTATTTTTAAAACTAAGATTCTTTTGGCAAAATGTTTTAGGAGTAGTAAGCTAAGACTGAAAGAATAAAAGTAATAAGAATGTCAATTGTATATCTACACTAATAAAAGACAAAGATATTAATTGACCGTACCTTCCCTATGCCACAAGCCACGCCCACCAGCCAATCAGAGTGACTATATGCAAATTAACCCAACCAAGATGGCGGCT
>NW_006291231.1:3029364-3059151 GCF_000327345.1 Myotis davidii
CTGGGTTGCTCCAGTGATGGATGAAGCCAAGCTTCCTGCCTGCTGCGGCCAGCTCTGAGCTCCACTCAAGGCTACAAAGTTTCAATTAGAGAAGGTAAATAAATCCCAGAATAAAAAAGAAAAAAAGGAGAGGCTGGGAGCTTCAGTTGCTGGCCAGAGCCTGCAAAGCCATCAGCCACTCACCCAGACTGGTCAGGTACCCCAGAAGGACCCTTCATCCTGAAGAGGTGTGGCAAGCCTGAAAATGGCCCTCAACCCCTCACCCAGGCTGGCCAGGCACCCCAGTGGGACCCCCACCCTGATCTGGGACACCCTTCAGGGCAAACCAGCTGGCCCCCAACCGTGCAACAGGCCTCTCTCCTATATAATAAAAGGGTAATATGCAAATTGACCCTAAGAGCAGAACAACTGGGAATGACTGGTCACTATAACACACACTGACCACCAGGGGCCAGACACTCAGGGCAGGACCTGCCCCCTGGTGGTCACTGTGCTCCCACAGGGGGAGCTCTGCTCAGCCACAAGCCAGGCTGACAGCTGCCAGTACAGCGGTGGTGGTGGGAGCCTCTCCTGCCTCCTCAGCAGCGCTAAGGATATCCGACTGCAGCTTCGGCCTGCTCCCTGCAGGCAAGTGGACATCCCCCGAGGGGTCCCAGACTGAGAGAGGACACAGGCCGGGCTGAGGGACCACCCTGAGTGCACAAATTTTTGTGCACTGGCCTCTAGTAGGATAATAATTTGGATAACATAAAAAGAGAAATTTCAGGTGTTTTTGTTGTTGTTGTTGTTGTGTGTGTGTGTGTGTGTGTGTGTGTTTAAAGAAGACTTCCTTAATAACAATCAACCACAAGATATGAAGCTGTATAATCCCAAGATCTAGTAGCATTTTGGGGAGTTAGAATAAAGACAAGCATTAGATATTGATTTTATCTTGAGTATAATAAAATGTGAAAATATTTACAGAAGGATGTGAGCCATGATTAAAATTTTTAAACATTTTTTCCCTTTGTTTAGGATTCTGTGATGTCTAATAGGTATCATTTTCTAAGAAAAGGAAATATAATTTTACCTATGATGAGTTAAAACTTTATATATTAATATATTTTTATTGATTTTAGAGAGAGGAAGGGAGAGGGGTAGAGAGATAGAAACATCAATGAGAGAAAAACATCGATCGGCTGCAATAGGGGATCGAATTAGGCCAGGCATGAGTAAAAACTTTTGATTAGCTTTGTTTCGATTCCTCTGTGTCCCAAGTTGAATAGAAATTCGTGGTAAAAAAGGGGAAATTATTCAAAGATGGCACAGAACAAATTGAAAAAACTGCTCATAACTAAGATAATAGATGAAAGCAGAATGTTTATTGGATTCTTTTCTTCTCAACTCTTTAATGAGTAATGATGTTAACAACAGTTGTTTTCTTCCTTATTGTAGTAGTGAGGAATCATTAAAATAAAAAATATTATGCACACTGTTAAGATTTCACACTTCTACTTAATTTAAAGATAAGTTGTGGGAAATTTTTACAATGCCAGTGTTTTTTCCACATGGTTTGTCTTCTGCTATTTATAACATTATAACTTAAATTCTATTATTGCCACAGTAAATAAATTATTTAATATTCTTGAAGATTATTTAATTTAAAGCCAAGGTTGTTAATATTTATGTACAGCTCAAGAAAATTTATCTTAATTCTTCCATATAATGAATTAACAAAAATTGTCAGTTTAATCCATAATGGGTGGTTATGATTATTGGGATATATTGCTTAAATAAACATCTT
This sequence comes from Myotis davidii, assembly GCF_000327345.1. Lineage (NCBI taxonomy): Eukaryota > Metazoa > Chordata > Mammalia > Chiroptera > Vespertilionidae > Myotis > Myotis davidii. Next base: position 3,031,148 of record NW_006291231.1, read on the forward strand.
ACATTGGCTACTTGTTGTAGAAATAACATAATATGACCTAAATACTATGCCATTTTTCAATCATAAAGGTTTTATTAACTTTATTTATATTACCTTCTCTGATGTCACTAATTTATGTATCATTATGAATACTCATAGACAATATTTTCCATTTAGGAATTAGTCTCTACACAGAAAACACAAAAGTTGGAATGAAGGAGAAGATACTATATCCAAGAAATGGTAATATGTAAGTACCATTAATTAACTATTTCATCTTCATTGTAGGTAGGAATATTGAAATAGTTGTGTTAATTAACTGTATATAACTAAAAGGGAAAAGACTGAATAATTGAGAACAAAAAGGTATATAAATACTTCCAAGTTCTGACAAATACTATAATCCTGCGTATGCAAAGATATGCTATTTTGAGTACCAAAGCTTCTCTCCCCTCCACCCACCGGAGATATTTTATATCTCACGAGACAGGATTTCTAATATCTAACTTGTTCCAGTTCCCCCCAAGAATGCTTTTGATTTTAATTAGTAGTAATCACTAAACATGTTTCTTTGGATTTTTTAAACAAAATATTAAATTCCTGGAGTGAACGTCTTTCATTCCCAGGTATGATGAGCTACCATTTGACAGACTACCACTTCTTCTTAAAGCAAATATAAAAATTAAAGTTGAAGGCTTTAGAGAAACACCAAGGCAACCAGGCATTAGAAAGCCATGATTCCAGATGGAAGGGAATCAAATATGGGGAGTTGACACTGTATAAACCACTTTTCTTATAGTAACACCGCTGATACTTGGCAAAGAGAGAAAGGCTGAGAATACAGGAATAAGTCCACAGATAAGAATCAGAGCAGGTAGCATCTACTCTGGCAATTTCCCAGGGCTAGAGAGATAAAAATTAGAGTCTACAGCATAGGACTGCCAAGATAATTAGGACTTAAGGGACTAAGATCTAGATGATTGCTTTTTTTCTTTAATTATTTTTTTAATTTATTATTTTATTTTATTTTTTCCATCACCATTTATCCCCTCTATGCCCTCTTCCACCTCCACCAAACCCCCTCCCCCAATACTCACCACACTGTTGTCCACGTCCATGAGTTCTCTCTTTTTTCCTCAATCCCTCTACCAACACCCCAACATTTCCCATACACACCAGAGCTGTTTGCCTGATCTCTGTTTTTGAGTCTGTCTCTATTTTGCTTGGTATTTCAGTTTGTTCATTAAATTTTACATATGCGTGAAATCATACGGTACTTATCTTTCTCTGACTGGCTTATTTCACTTGGCATAATGTTCTTCAGGTCCATCCATGCTATTGCAAAAGGTAAAATTTTCTTTCTTTTTGTGTCAGAATAGTATTCCATTATGTAAGTGCACCACAGCTTTTTTATCCACTCGTCTGATGGACATTTGTGCTGCTTCCAAATCTTGGTTATTGCAATGACCATAGGGGTACACATATTCTTTTAAATTAGTGTTTTGGGTTTCTTTGGATAAGTTCCCAGAAGAGGAATTGGTGGATAAAAAATAAGCTCCATATTGATTTTCCCTAAAATGCATCTACACTAATAAAAGACAAACATGCAAATTGACCATATTTTGCTATGCCTTAAGCCACGCCCACTGGCCAATCAGAGCGACTATATGCAAATTAACTTAACCAAGATGGCGGTTAACGTTTATACCCTGGCTGGGAGCGAAGACTGAAGACAATGTGGAAGCAAATCACTGAAGAAGGGAGCAAAGTAGAGGTGGCGGAGACAGGAACAGAGCCAAGGCTGTGGAGGAGGGAGGTGGGAGGGGAAACCCAGCCCGGCGGCGGGAGCAGAAGAGGAAACAAACCAGCCAGGTGGCTGGGAGCTCAAGGGAAACAAACCAATTAGGCAGCTGGGAGCGGGAGTGAAGCCCACCTCAGCGGGTTTCACTCGCTTCTCTGCTTCGCTCCAGCCCAGGAAGCCCTATTCTTGCAGGAATCTTCCTGCAATGGGCCTCTAGTCTATAATAATAAAAGCATGATATGCAAACCGACCAAACCACTGAACAGCAGAATGACCATCTGGAATTTATTCTGGATGACCACACTATGGCACGCACTGGTGCCAGGCCAGCCAAAGTGGGACTGATGTGATTGGTCATGGGGCCCCAAGATTGCCCCACAATCACCCCTTAGAAGGAGGCTCGGGGCACCTGCCAGTGGGGTGATCAATCATAGTGACCCGTCATTCCACCGTTTGGTCGATTTGCATATTACCCTTTTATTACATAGGATTTCTTATTCTTTCACAACATGTATGTTTCTCAAATATATTTAGCCAATGAAAGCAACTTTCTTTATGCACTTAGACTAAGGAATATGTTCTTCTATATGTGTTTTGAAAAATGCTACTTTGACACATATGAAAGAATGGTATTGAGGATTTTCCTGGTTATCCTCTTTAGTGAACTATTTTAGTTATATCCAGCTACACCTTGATCCCTCTGATGACTGGTCAAGACTGCATTGAACAGGCAAAACACAGGCTGGACTAGCAGAGCCATCCTCTGGAGGCCTACAATTGTAGGGTGGTATAGCAGAGGGGGGAAGAGATGTAACATTTGGACCTTTCTCCTCCACTATGTCTGCCACCACCAAAGAATTCTTCAGCCAAGATTTCAGTGCCCAGAACACGGAGCTCCAGTTTCTCACATCGGCCTGCATGTTAATCCTCAGACTTACTATTTTCTTTTCCTCAAGGCATTGTGGCTTTTTGGTTTAGTGGTTTTTAGAGGAAAAACATATCTGGAAGAGGCCACAGTATGTAAGTGATAGCAAAAGTACTAGCAAAGAGCGTTAAAGCAATTACCTTGGATATGAAATTACAAGTGTTGAGGCAGCTGGAGGTCAGTAGAAATTGCCATCGTATTTCAAAGGCTTCAGGGCTCACTGTTGCTCTGTGGGAGTGTTGTGATAATAAAAGCATAATATAAGCCTAAGGAACTTTAAAGGCTATTAATTGGATTCAGCATAAAAGAATTATGGAATTAGAATTGTTGTGCTCTCAATGATCATTTAATTGCATTAAGATGACAAAAATTTTGTTTTACAATGACGGTTCAACACAGTAAACAGAAAATGATGCTCTGAATATAAAAAATTGCTTCATACTCAACTGTAGAAAAGTATGACATACTAGTTGAAGGCATGGCTATGCCATAATATATATGATTACATGACTACATGTACACAATCTCATGCATGGGCAAGAATGTTTCTTTTCATGTGTGAAGGGATGCTGAAATCAGGCTGCTATATTTTTCTAAGAACTATTTTAAGTAATTAAATGTACAAATGGAAATGATTTCATTTTGAATGTGATTTCTTAAAACTTATAAATATTTTATAATTTATTATAAAGGCAAGAGATAGAAATTATAACTTCTCAGTGTTATCTTCTAAAGCTGTTTAAAAAAAAATAATGAAAACATTTCCAATAATGGCTTCTATTCCAGAAAACTTTTGATTGCTTGCAAATTACCAGAACTTTAAAAATGTTGTATCACTGATGCTTTGGTAATCATTAATGCTATGCTGGTCAGCTTTAGTTTGAAATAATAGAGAGAAGTAAGGTATTATATTAGGGAATTAGCAAAAAGGCAGCCACAACAACACAAACCCTCCTAAATATTAAAAGAAATACTCAACTGCTAAAAGATAGGAAAAAAGGAATGAAGAGGAAGAGAGAAAGGGAGGAAGGGAAGAAGGAAGGAAGGAAGGAAGGAAGGAAGGAAGGAAGGAAGGAAGGAAGGAAGGAAGGAAGGGAGGGAGGGAGGAAGGGAGGAAGGCCAAGAGATACAAGCCACATAATGAAAAATTAGGTGTTTGTGTGTATCTGTATGTAAGAGAAGAAGTGAGTTTATGTTTGTAAGACTATGCATGTATGTGTATAGGAAGATAACCTCTTAATGACTCAATTTTCCCTCAATTGATTTATCAATTTAACATGATCTCTTAAAATAATCAATGTTTTATTAATTTGGTGTTAAATTAGTTTACTTAGATGTCCGTATGGAAAAATAATCAAACAAGAATATCCAGTAAAAGCCTTATAAAAGAGAGCAATACACATGTTGGTGTGAGGGGAATCTTACCCTACCTGACAGTAAATATATTAAAGTCATTATAACTAAAACAGGTTGGCATTGACTCATTAATAGAAATATAGAAAATCTAGAACTAGAATTATTTGTTTATGAAAATTTAGTAGATGATAAAAGGTTGCAAATTTTGTCAGCAGAAAAAGATGGACTTTAAAATGAGTGATTTGGAGACTTGCAAAGCTATTCAGAGAGAGAGAGAAGTCTTGTACCACATTAAAGTAGGAAGGGTTAAGAACTAAATATTGCCCAGCCAGTGTGGTTCAGTGGTTCAATTCCTGGTCAGGGCACATACCCAGATTGTAGACTCAATCCCCAGTAGGAGGCAGCCTATTGATGATTCTCTCTCATCACTGATGTTTCTATCTCTCTCTCCCTCTCCCTTTTTTTATCTAAAATGAATAAAAATGTATTTAAAAAAACACTAAATGTTAAAAATAGAATGAAAACTAAAGGAATATATTAGTAATCTGGTAGCGAGGAAAATTTCTCTACTTGGAATTTAAGTTTCAGAGATAAACAGAAGGAAGATTAATACATTTGACTACATAAATATTTTTAAAGATAGCTTTGTGTGGCAAAAACACACACCAAAAAACAGGCAAAATAAAAATTAAGTAACACATGAAAATAGTTGCAACATAGGTAAAAACCAAAGGGCTAATGTATCTAATATACAAAGAGGTCCTATAAATTGTTAATAGGAGAGACAAAAAAAAAACAGTAGAAAAATGGGCAAATATTATGAAAGGGCAGTTGATAGAAGTTATAAAAATGGTTATTAAACATATGAAAATTTCCTCAACCTAAATCATAATAAGAAAAAAAATACAACTATCCTAATGTTATTTCTTACCTACAAGATTAGCAGGTATCCAAGAATTTGACAATATACTCTACTGGCAAGATGGCAGAGTGACGCACAGTCTCATGATTTCTGGTCAGAATACAAAATGTTATAATCCCTCTGGGAATTTGGTAATATGTACTAAAATTGCAAATTTCTTTATTCTTCAATACAGAATTCCTACCTATATGATGACTACATTCAAAAAATACATTAGGAAAAATACCATGTACATATACACATGGATATTAATTGCAATATTATTTGTAATAGCAAACAATTAGAAATAACTTGAGTGTCTTTTAAGAGGATACTGCTTGAATAAGCCAGGGAATGTCCTTATACAGTAGGTCCTCGGGTCACGTCAGAGATCTGTTCCTACAGCAAGACATAAAGTGATTTTCGCTGCCATAAGTTGGAACCCACCTACATAAGCACCTACGTCACTCACATGGAGCACATACACAGCAGTAATGAAGTGAAACACTAAAAAAATTTAAAGAAAGGTAACAATTCCTGACCTTTACTTGTGGTAAATAAATAATGAAAAACATAAAGCACATATGTACATACGTCGAAATGACGGAACTTTTTTTTATATAAATAAATGGGAGATGGTGATGTAATCACGAAACGATGCACGTCAAGTCCGATGTAACCCGAAGACTGTCTGTAATAGGATACTATGTAACCGTGAGAGAAAATACGGAAAGTTTCTGTATAATTGCTCTTCAGAATATATTAAGTGACAAGACCAAGAGGCAGAAAGGGAAGAGAATGCAAATATGCCTGTATAATTCAGTCCTAGTCTGAAGGCCTGAGAACCAGGGAGCCGATGGTATAAATCCCAGTCCAAGTCCCCAAATTTGAGAATGGAGGACACCCATGGTGTAAGTGCCAATCCAAATCTGAAGGACGAAGAAACAGGAGCATCAATGCTCAAGGGCAGGAGAAGATGGCTATCCAAGCTCAAGCAGAGAACAAACTCTCCCTTCCTCAGCCATTTTGTTCTATTTGGGCTCTTAGTGGATTGGATGATGCTCATACATTGGTGAGGGAGATCTTTATTCAGTCTACTGATCCAGATGCTAATCTTTTCTGGGATCACTCTTACCTTACAGACACACTCAGTAATGGCCTTAGTTATCTGGGCATCCCTTAGCCCAGTCAAGTTGACATCAAATTAAACATCCCAGCCTATGGCTGCAAACTGAGAGTGTTGGCATCTGGGGACACTGAAACAGAGCTCCCTTTCTCGCCCTGCTTATCACTTCCTGACTGAGATGTTTGCATGTGAAAGTAGTGTTTCATGTGAAAAGAAACCATAAGAGGTAAAAATTAAAGGAGTGAGAATAAAGGGAATCTGTCAAATAAGAAACACTGAAAGTCTAATTAAACTCAAGTTAATGACACTCCATGAAATCTTGGCCCCCATAACTCATTTTTTATTTTTTATTTTTACTGTGAAAGCAAAGAATGAGCTCTAGGCGTGGAACATTTCCAAAAAAGAGTAGAGACCAGGTCAATTTTATTAATTGTTGTAAATTACTACATCCATTTGCTGCACAAAATGTGTCAATCAAAGAAACAACTTTGTTTTGTAAAATGGCTTTGTTTACTTAGCTTTACTGTGGGAATAACCTTATTCATATGATGGTGATTATACATACATTTATTGCTACTTAGCTATGTGTTTCTGCAATCATCACAGATAACTGAAGAAAGGGATTGGTAGATTGAGAGTCTGGCCTTCTGGAAGTAGGGGTGGTGAAGAGGGAGAAAAGGAACTCATATGTGTGGTGTGCATGCTGTAAATGTTAGAGACAAAACTGAGTGTCCTGGGAGGGAGTATTTATTTTTTTATACCTCTATCAGTAGCTTAGGTAGGGGGCTGGCTTAGCCTTTTGGTTGAGAACAGCGGTTTTCAACTTATGGGTCGCGACCCGTTTGGGGGTTGAACAACCCTTTCACAGGGGTCGCCTAAGACCATCGGAAAACACATATATAATTACATATTGTTTTTGTGATTAATCACTATGCTTTAATTATGTTCAATTTGTAACAATGAAAATACATCCTGCATATCAGATATTTACATTACAATTCATAACAGTAGCAAAATTAAAGTTATGAAGTAGCCACAAAAATAATTTTATGGTTGGGGGTCACCACAACATGAGGAACTGTATTAAAGGGTCGTGGCATTAGGAAGGTTGAGAACCACTGGTTTAGAAGATGATAACAACCAATGAACTATAAACATGTCCCCTCCCCCGCCCCAACAGGGCTATTTTCTTACCCAGGAAACTCCATTTTTGGCTGTCATACAGGTCTCCCCTGTACTGCACTTCCTTACCATGCCTCTACCTGTCCATGGAATATGGGAGCAGGGCGTCTCTCCTGGAGCCTTTACATGATGAAGCTTGTTCTTTTTACCTACTAAAGTGATCCTTTATTTAGGGTAAAAGCTCAGGAAAATATATGTGCTTTTCTGTCTCTCTGTCTATATTTTTAAAAATAAATTTGATTTTACACCATGGGACACTTACAGTATATATCCATGTGCTATATCTTATTTTAATCTCTAGTTTAAGATGAATTTGTATATTCTCATTTTATAAACAAGGAAATGTACACAAAATTCAACAATAAATCATGGAAAAAAACTGTCAACAAACTAGAAATAGAATGAAAATTTCTGAACCTGATTAAGGTAATATACTATAAGTTAGGGCTAACATCATACCTGATAGTGAAAGATGAAAGTTTTTCTCTCAAAATGGAAATGTGGCAAGTATCTTTCTACTCTTGCCATTTCAAGTCAACACTTTACTAGAGAGCCTGTCGATGCCACAAGAAAAAGAAATAAAAGCCGTACAGATTGGAAAGCAAGAAGTAAAATTGTTTTTATTTGAAGATGATATAATTGTCTATGTAGAAAATCCTAAGGAATTTATCAAAAAGCGACTGGAACTAACAGATGAGTTTAGCAATGTCTCAGAGTTTAAGTTCAATATTGAAAAATCAGTTATGTCTCCATCTTACTACTATGATAAGTAGAATAACAATGTCCTTAGCGATATCCACATCCTAATCCTTGGAAGTTGTGAATATGTTACTTTATATGACCAAAGTGATTTGCAGAGAAGATGGAAGATTATCCTGATTATCTGGGTGGGCCCAGTCCAGTCCAACTCTAAGGTGGGATTAAAATCTAAACCCACCCTAAGTCTTTAAAAGTAAAGAATCTTTCCCAAGTGTGGTCAGAGAGCTGTGAGGAGGAAGGAAGATCGAGATGCAACATTGACGGCTTTGGTGAAGGAAGGGGGAAACAGAAGAGAGGCAAGCAGCCTCTAACAGCTGAATAAGGCAAGAAAATTGATTCTCCTCTAGACCCTCCTGAAGGGAATGCAGCCCTACTGACTTGGCTTTAGCCCTATGAGACATGTGTTAGACTTCTGACCTACAGAAATATAATGCAATAAATTTTAAGATACTGATATTGTGATATGTTATAGCAACAGTAAAAAATAATGTCAGTAACAACAAAAAATAAAATTAAAAAAAACAATTTATGATAGCACAAATAATATGAAATACCAAGGGATTAAATTTAACAACATATATCTAACACGTGCAATGGAAATCTACAAAATATTGCTGAGAGAAATTAGAGCTAAATGAATGGAGACAGATTCCATGTTCATGGATCAGAAGATTCAATTGAAAATTGAAATTTTAAAAATAATAACATTTCCAGAAGCTATAATCAGAAACATAAATAATTTGGGAATAATTTGAACAAAAATGTGTAAGACTTTTACTTTAAAAGCCAAGTAAAACATTGCTGAGAGACATTTGAAAAGATCTAAATTAATGAAGAAATATATGTTGTTCTTGAATTAGGAGTATCAGTTTATTAAATTATCTAATATCCACAATGATCTATACATTCAGTACAATCCTGATCAAAATTGAAGCAGGTTATTCTGGTAGAAACTAGGTGCTTCTAAAATTCCTAAAAAGATTCTGGAATAGCCAAAATAATTTGGGAAAGAACACAATTAAATAACTCACACTACTTGATTTTGAGACTATAAAGCAACCACAACAAGATAATGTGGCATTGGTATAAGGTTACACACAAAGATAGCAATGAAAAATAATTAAGGGATTTTATCCATAATTTACACACCTCAATTATAAGAAGAAAAACAACCTGTGATGGGTTGAATTGTGTATACACAAAAGATTTGTTGAAATTTCAGCTCCCTGTAACTGACAATGTGATCTTATTAGAAAAATAGGGTTATTGCAGATGTAATAGTCGAGATGAGGTTATGCTGGTATAGAGTGAGCCTTTGGTCTAATATGACTGATGTTCTTAAAAGAAGATGAGAAAATACACAGACACTGAGGGGACAATGCCATTTGATAACAGAGGCAGAGATCTAAGTGCTACAGCTGCAAACTGAGGAATGACAATGATTACCTCTAAATTACCAGAAGCTAGAAACAGACAAGGAAGGATTCTCCACTACAGAGTTCAGCGGGAGTGTGGCCCTGCCAATGCCTGGATTTTAGATTACTAACCTCCAAACTGTGAGACAATAAATTTCTGTTATTTTAAACCACCCAGTCACTGGTACTTTGTTATGGCAGCTCTTAGAAACTAAAACACAATCCAACAACAACAACAAAATGGTCACATTCAAAGAAATGTGCAAATGGCAAATTAAACACATGAAAAGTTGCTAAAATTATTAGTCACTGGGCAAATGCAAATTTAAACATAGTGAGAAACCTCCATACACTCACTAGAATAATGAAAGTTTAAGTTATTATCAAAGACATAGTGTTAATAGAATTCTCCCACATTGCTGGTTAGAATGCCAAATTTTACAGTCACTTGGAAGAATAATGTGACAGTTTCTTACAAAAGTAAATATACACATACCATATAACTCAGCAATGCTACTCTTTTGTATTTACCTAAGAGAATTTACACACACACACACACACACACACACACACACATGCACGCACACACACAGTGTCCTCAAATGCAGCTTTCATCATAATAACTCCAAATTGGAAAATAAAACAACCTGCAAAACCTGAAAACAAGCTGTCTATCAACGGCTGCCTGGATGTATGGACATGTGGAATAGGTATACTGTGGAACAATACTCAGCAATACAATGGGATGAACTATGGATTCACACAGCAACATATGGGTGATTATCAAATGCACTGTGCTAAGTGAAAACCCAAACACAAAACCAACATGCTGTATGATTTCTTTCATATGAATTTCTATAAGGCAAAACGGTAGTGGCAGTAAACAGAACAATGGCGGCCACAAGATAGACTTGGCAGCAAATAGGGCACAAGAGCTTTTTCGGGGGGCACAAAAGGGATTAATTCCATAACGCTGGTGGGGGTTACACAATCCTATATATTCTCCAAAGCTCATAAAATTGACAACGTTAGCAAATTTTATTTTATATAAATTACACCTCAATAAGAATAATAAAAAATAGCATGGTATCATTTTTATGTAATCATGTGCATCTTCCTACATGTACCTACTTAGTATTTTATGTTTATATGCATAGAAATGACTAAATAAAGATTACTCAGGGTGAAGTGTCATTTTCAAGTGGCATAGTTTGAGGATTTACTTTTTAATTATATATTTTTGGTGCATTGCTTAAATTCTTTATGTCATCTCATTAAAGAAATAGTCATTATTTTGGAATAAATGTAAAAATGTTAACTGTATTTTATATGTTGTAGCTGAATATGCCTTGAAAATTTTTGTATTCACCCCCAAATACCAAGGAAATAGACAAGAGAGCAGATGAGCCCTAGCCAGTTTGCCTCAGTGCATAGAGCATCAGCCTGCGACTGAAAGGTCCCAGGTTTGATTCTGGTCAAGGGCACATGCTCGGGTTGCAGGCTCGCTCCCCAGTAGGGGTTACGCATAAAGCAGTCAATCAGTGATTCTCACTCATCATTGATGTTTCTATCCCTCTCTCCATCTCCCTTTGTCTCTGAAATCAATAAAAATATATTTTTTAAAAAAGAGAACACATTTATACTAATCAAAGGGTAATATGCTAATTAGACTGGATAAACTGGACATCTTCCAGACGTCCTTCTGGACAAAACCACAGCAGCTGCAAGGGCCCAGGAAAGCCAGCAGCTGCGGCAGCTGGCAGTGGCAGCAGCAGTGGGGTGATGGGGGCGGCACCTTCCCCTGATTGGCCTGGTTGCTTCCCGCAGAGGCCATCAGTAAGACATCCCCTGAGAGCTCCCAGACTGTGAGCGGGGCTGGGCTGAGGGACCTCCACCCAGTGCACGAAATTTCCCTCTAGTGTTACATAATATTCAATATGTGTATTGTGATTTAGAACTATTTACTTTCTAATCCTGTTGGTAAGATCTAGTCTTTGTCATGTAAATTATTTTATTTCAGCATATATTGGTAACATCCAATGTTATAAAAATAAGAATGTATTTGAGTATTACTCATGGAAATAAATTTATCTCTCAGATCATTATTTTGATCCTAACTTTAATCCCAAAGTAGATCATTTCTCATCATTTCCTTTAGTATTTCAGCAACACAGTATGTTTTTTAAGAGATTCTATGGTGAAATGCATTTGAGTAGCTCTTAGAAAATGGAACCTATGTCATCACATATACAATGTTAGTAACAGTAAAACCTTTAGACTTACTCAGTTTTCTAAGTGATAGCCTAGCTAGCATCTGAAATGTACCCACTCCTGAGATATATCAGATATTAAAAATTCTTCAAAAGATTATCACATACTGTTATTTTTTGTATTTTTCTGACTATAGTCCATTTATGTCTATATTTAAATGTACTATATCTATCATCGATCTCTCTAACCTGTCATGATATATATGTACACTAAATGCTAAAGAGATAAAAAATGTAATTACCTGAATATGAGATGGAGGTATATATAAATTTTAACAAAATTTGTACTTTAGTGACAGCATGTCACATATTAGTGCTTTGTATGTAAACATGAGGTTAGGTGGAATTGAAATAAAAACACTGATTTAAGTGGTATGTTGCCTATCCATAGTGTATCTATATACTATAGTACTATGTACTATATACACAAGAATGAATCATCTATTTATTAATCTGATTTAAAGTGTACCACCTCTGCCTAATGTTCCAGTTGGGAAGAATTCTATATTTGTTTTTAGGGTTCAGGGGTCCCAAAAACATCTTCATTCATTCTTGTCCTCTTGCTGCATTTCATGTCGCTGACCAATGAAGTGGGGAATTTTTACTTTGGAAGAATATCTAAAGGTAAAGGTGACATCATTTTAGATTCCAGAAATATTTATATTTTAAAGAGAACACAAGCACTAATGCCAAACACACAAATGAGTACATTTGTGGCATTGAAAACCCTTTGAAACTCATACAGAGATTCTGTGTTTGTGTAAGGGAAAGCTTGCAGCCAGCCATCCAAATACACTATTGATGTCTTGTCTTTGACCTCTGCTGACTGGATATCCTGACCAAAATAAAGCGTTGCTACTGTAAAGAGTGAAAATACAGCAAGCCTTTGCTTTGTTGAAAATAGAAAAATCTTTAGCTATACATTCATACCTAGTGGAATGATAGACACCACCTTCTATGCCAGGATACTATATAAAATGTATTCATAAATCCATGTATCCATATAAACTATGAGATTTTTTTATTCAAATAAAAGGAAATGACACCAGCATAAAGAAGTCCACATACCAAGCATGAAAGGATTTCACTGAATATGCAAAAAGACAAATGATAAAAATGGAAAGTGAGATATGCAAGTTAAGCTTGTACGTCTTCGGAGCTGGCTGCATATGTAAAGCTTTCAACAGAATAATATTACACTTTACTGGCAATGAATTGTCCATTACATAGAAGAATAATCATTATCATTAAGTGAATTTCCTTCTGAGTACATTTTTCACTGTGAGCAGGCTCATCTCTTGGGGCATTTGCAAGGAAGTCTCTGTAAAATTGTTTAGATCACAGAAAGTAAGAGCGTTGGTTGTTTGATTTAGTTGTCAAATAAGAAAATGAGATATTTTAAAGCAAGCCACCAAGATAGATTTTTTTCCTGGCTCTTTAGGACAAATTTATAGACTTTTTCTTGTATTTTTTATCAAAGTAATTTAAAGGAGAAGGACAGAGATATTGAAATTCTACTTGAGATAAATCCTATTACAGATATAGGCACTATCATCCTTATATTCAAAGACATCAATATAGCAAGGCCATTGCCCCAAAGTCACATTGGTCAGAGGGCAATTAGAAAAATATGTTGTGAATTATACAATTTTCCTAATAACACTTAAAATGTTAATAAAAAGACAAATTTTAAAAATTTAGTCATGTAAAGTTTTATTTTTTCCAAATTATGGATATTTGGTAGTTTATTTTACATCTTTTATTTGTTTCTGGCCTTCATAGATTCTCATAAATACTTCACATAAAGATCTCAAAATTACTTAATACTCTAATTTTTAGACATTTCTTTGGCATTAGCAATGTTAAAGAGTTATAGGAATAAAAATTGTTCAGTTTTGATTATTTTCCAGCTTTTTTTTCCTTGATGAAAATCTAGTTGGTAGAGTAAAAGAAAAGGCTTATATTTGCTAAAAGTGAACATTCATGAATATTATAGATTCATTACCTCATCACATTCCAAACAAACATATAGTTACTGAAGAAAAAGTGTAAATTGTAAAAATGAGTTAACATTGAATGAGTGATTATTATGTATGATACACTATTGTGTTTGAGATGAATTATTTTATGCAATCCTTGTAACCACCCTTTAATGCACTCTTATTATCTCTATTTTTTAAAAAAATGAAGCCCAGAATAATTAGGTGATTTTCTGTTAAACAGAGGGGCCAAAGTTCAAATCCAAGCAGTCTGATTCCAGAGCCCATCATATCTTAGCACAGTATAATCTACTGGCTTACAGTGAATAAGAAAGTAGCAGCTATTCAAGTGTCCATCACATAAAAAGTGAGAAGAAATGTTTGCTGAGTGTATAGTTGTACCAATCAGGTATATTTGCAGAGTTGGAAGAAAAGTAAATGTAAATAAGCCAAAGAGGTTTCCCAGAGTAGTTTTCCAGCCACTACCTAACAAAGGTCCTTAAAATCAGATTTTCTATATTAAAACCAAGAGCTTGTTTTGTCACATATTCTTTTTCTTTAAGAAAAGTGTCCTATATAATAAAAGGCTAATATGCAAATCAACCAAACAGCAGAACGACCTGTTGCTATGATGTGCACCAACCACCAAGGGGCAGACACTCAACACAGGAGCTGCCCCCTGGTGGTCAGGGCACTCCCACAGGGGGAGCGCTGCTCAGCCAGAAGCCAAGCTCACGGCTGGTGAGTGCAGCAGCAGTGGTGGGAGCCTCTCCCACCTCCACAGCAGCACTAAGGTTGTCTGACTGACGGCTTAGGCCTAAGCCGTCAGTCAGACATTCCCCAAGGGCTCCCAAACTACAAGAGGGTGCAGGCCAGGCTGAGGGATGCCCCCCCACCCCCCAAGTGTACGAATTTTATGCACCAGGTCCCTAGTTAGTAATAATAGCTAATAATTACCATTCCTAATCTGTATTGAGTGCTAAACTACGTGCTTCATATTCACTAACTCACTTAACTTTATATCCATGTTTGTTATGCAGGGCTCCAAAGCCCTCTTATATTTCCAAATATTATGTCATAGCTTCTTTTAAGGAAAGCATGTTTTCTAAGAATCAGGATTTTATCTAAAAGACCAACTATTCCACTGTGTGTATGGTGGGGGTGCAGAGTTAGGCTATAAAATACTCTGTAATTAAGTGCATACACCAATCAATTTGGATAAAAATGATCAAATGATCATCTCAGGAAATAGTTTTATTATTTCAGTCAACAATTGAATTAGGCCTACTCAGCAATTATCTAATCAACTTATCAGCAGTAGACTGTACAACAGCTAAAAATTATTGGCCATTTAGTTAGAGCTACATTTATAGGTATTATTTTAAAAAACATATTACTAGCTCATTTTTCAAAATGTGAACAGTGTTTTTCCTTGTATCTAAAATAAATGTGTTGGCCTGGCCAGGTAGCTCAGCTGGCTAGAGCATCATCCTGATATGTTGAGGTTGCTAGTTCAATCCCTGGTCAGGTCACATACAAAAGTCAACTAATGAATGCATATATGTGTAGAACAACAAAATAGATGTTTCTCTCTCTCTCTCTCTCTCTCTCTCTCTCTCTCTTTCTCTCTCTCTCTCCTACTTTCTCCCCTTCTCTCTCAAATCAATAAATAAATTAAAATAAATTGAATGTCTTAATATTGAAGAAATGAGCCTATTGTGTTCTATTTGCAAAGTATTTTATAATTGTTTATTCTGATCAAGTCTCTTTTAGAACACTGGGCTATTGGTTATTATTCTTTACATTTGGTCAACTATTACTATAACTCCACTCAAGAAAAATGGCTCTGTTTCTGATTCCTACCAAGTTTTATTATATTTGCACACCCACTATATCTTTGCCTTAGAATTAGAGTTTTATGAATATCACTGAATTTTACATTCAGGGAGAGAAAGAATTCAGCGCATTAAAAAAAATCCATTCCTAAATTTAAGAACAAATAGAATGTAATAGAACTCTTCATTGCAAATCAAACTGAAGATCTTGAATCTTAGATCACTTGTTGCAGTAGAAGTTCTATATCACATCTCTTTCTTTATACATGTGGATTTTTTTATAACTGTGCTTTTAAAAACTGTTTTTTATTGATTTTTTGGAGGGAAGAAGGGAGAGGGATAGAGAGATAGAAACATCAATGACAGAGAAACTTCAATGATTAGCTGCCTCCTGCATGCTCCTACAGGTCATATGCCCTGACTGGGAATCAAACCAGTGGCCTCTTGGTTCATAGGTCAGTGCTCAGCCACTGAGCTATACCAGCGGGGCTACATGCAGATGTTTAATAGAGAAATGTTCATAGGATATTTAATCTCTGCTATATCAGAAACATTTCATGTGCTCAAAAAGAAGCAGATCATTGAGCCAGAAAGATTCTCAAGAAATTATCTAATTCATAGCTTTAAACTTTAAACCTGAGTAGAAAAATAAAGGTATTCTAACTTTCCTCAGCTTGTCCTTTAATATCACCTGGAACAGCATTATTTGGTAACACATAGTAGAACAACCTCCTTTATATTCAGAATGCTCTTCTCAGTTCTCCCAAATTTCTGTATTTAAATGCATTATTCTAATCTCAATAGAGACCTCAAATCTCATCTTTCATCAAATCCTCACTGTCTAGCCAATACTCTTGAGACTATCACTGCCTGTCCACAATTTGACTGCCTTCAAACTCCTTTTCCAGTCTACTCCCACATTTGCTATTACGCTAAATGAGCCCTGAGCAATGTTTCCCTCCAGCATACACTATATTCTCATATAGCCCCCAGGTCTAGACAACATTTCCTTTTAGCTCAGTCTGCTAAAACCAAGCCAGGTTCTATGTTACCTCCTTCACAAAGACTTCCTTCGTCATGCCATCCGAAAGTGGTATGCTCTTTCTGCTGTTCTCTGTCTCTGTGCATCTCCTGCTTTTTAACCTAAATATCAAGTATATGTGATTTGCTAGACTAATGAAATGGGTCCATAAAAGGAAATGAGATATGCTGGATTTCCCAAAGATCTCTGATAGTTACACTTCCTGTTGACATGGAAATAGGATAATAAGTGATGTGTTTTTTAGATAATTGTCTTTATTCTCTTAGATAGCCTTTTCCTGCTCATTTCTTATAATTTTATCTCCTTTTTTATTCTACTTGTGAGATATTTTATCTATTTCAGCAATACTGACTGTAATTGTGTGTGTGTGTGTGTGTGTGTGTGTGTGTGTGAGAGAGAGAGAGAGAGAGAGAGAGAGGATGAATTAAAAACTGTATTTGTCCCCCAAATACTAATGGCATTAGACTTGAACATATAGAAAAATAAGAAAACTAAATTTATATTCTAACTTAGTTTCTATGGAAATGAGCAAAAATTGCATAGCTCATCAACTCTAAAATTAAAAAAAAAAATGTAGCAAGACCTCAGTGCATATGCAGAAAGGAGAATAAATGTAGTTCCTAAAAATGTTAGAATAAAATTTATAATCTGATGATTTACAGTTCATTCTGGGTTTTAGTGTGTAAAGGATAAGCAAAACTAGTGCCAGTGGAATTGGGTCAGGTAAAATTGGAAGCCATTACAATTCCAGCCTGAACCTTTCCGGTATAGTGGAGCTTGGCCACCCAAGTGATATATTAATACAGCCTATTATTTGCTTCTGAGTTTTCTAGGTTTTATCTGACCAAGAAAGTGGAAGGCTGAACCCCACCCCCAACGAACCCCTTCATTTTGGAATCTGTATTGGAGCAGGAGAAAAGAGATTGAAACCACTGAGTAATATTTGCCTGTTTAAAGTTTCAAACAAATCCTTAATGCAAAGAATTTTGAATAACTCAGATTCTTGCATTTATCTCAAAACTCACTTTGTCATATGATGCCTGAACACTAATGGCATGTTTCCATTCAAGATCATTATTTGTCATTAAAATAAGGGCACCCAAAAAAGCCTGCATTTGTGAACCATTCAAGGAGAGAAATCTGCATGTTTGTCACTTATTTGGAGCAACGTGTTTCAAAAGATGCTGCGTATTTATATGCACAAAGCAGTATCTCCCTAATTATAATTTCTTTTCGCCTATTCAAGAAAAACACAACAGATGTATTTCTACCAACTCGTGGACTGTCACATGGCAAATGAACAATTGAATAAATGCTTCAAGTAAATGTTCAAGCACTTCGACATGAATAATTTTCAGCATATCCTTGTTGCCGTATTATAGCATTTAACCTCAATGCTATCTTTGTTGGGAATGCTGCTGATGAACAAGATGTTTTGCATTCTACTCAGATCACTTTCCTCTGTGATCAGTAAGCATAAGAAACAGAATCCACAGATAGCAAAGCAATTGCATTGTAAATGTCACATCATTGCCTTTATTATTCCAGCTGGCTTGTGGAAAGAAAGGTCCCTCTGTTAATGAGACTAACAGTGCCAGTCTCATTATAATAGATTTAAGCAAATAAATAACATGTTTGCCATTTCTTCTCTTGTTTTTCAAGCACTATTTTTGTCATTGATCTCATTGCTACAGACATTTGAGTAGAATAACTATAATTGTTGCGTGGCTTAGGAAATGAAAATTGCACATGGAGTCCCTATTTATTTTAGACAATTCAGCATATTAATCCAGATTGTCCCCAAAGCCTGTCCTCCTCATGGTTATTGCTCACATTTGTCACTAATGCTAACATGACAAAAAGATACAATGGGTTACGTTTAGTGGTTCATTAATGTGTGTTGATACCTATTATACACTTGACAAAGAGAAATAATAACCATGTCGCTTCAAAAGAAACAAAGTCCCCTGCAAGCTTAAAAATAGAATAAGTACAAGGTCTGTCTAAATAATTGCCAAAATTGATTTGAAAATAGAGATCACCCATTTCTGTTCTTTTATATTTAGGAAAATTAAAAATCCACTGGGGAAATAATTCCCATCTCTATTGAGAGGTCATAAATATAATTTTATGAAAAAGTCATGCTTTGCTAATTGCCCACTGCATGTTTTGACACCGTCTCTATGGCTACATAAGTAAGCCACACTATTTAATCCATACTATCTCATCCCTTTCCATATTAACAGTTTTCAGGCAGGCTCTACATGAGCCACATGAAAGTCCTTCCATATATTGCGTTTTTCATTTTCTACAGGCTTTCTCTGGGTTGCCTAATGAGTAGTGTGTCTTTAAATATTATTTTATACTGATGACTCCCAAATCTCGAGTTCTAGTGCTACCTGCCCCTATAACTCCAAATGCAGGTACTCAACTGCTTTGCTAAATAGATACCTCAAACTAGCATTGCCAAAACAGAACTCTTCAGCTACAGTCTACTAAAACTTTTATTTGTTCATCATCCCCACTCAGTAAATTGCATCACTCGCTACCTGCCAATTCAACAACTCAACACAAAAATCTCAGAGTAATCCTAGACTTCTCTATTTCCTTTCTTCATGTCCTCCCAATATATATATACAAACACATCAGCAAAACATACCTCCATCCTATCTCTGTTCACTGCTCTTATCTCCACTACTAACACGATGGTGCCAAATGCAGTTTTCTTTCACCTGGACTTCAATAGCTTCTTGTCTGGTTCTACCTACCCCGCCCTCCCGCCCTCCCTACGCTTCTCCTCTCCCCCCTCTTCTCCTTATTTATTGATTATAGAGTTTCTATATGTCATTTTACAGTGAACAATCCAGAGTTTTCTAAATTACTTTAAAAGAGGGGGTGAAAGAATAGTGGAGATGATATTAATGTTTTTACCTTACAGGTAGAGATTTTTAAACTCAGAAAATTTAAGAAGCATCTTATATACTCACTAGAGGCCCAGTGCATGAAATACGTGCACTGGTAGAGTCCCTAGTGCAGTGATGGTGAACCTATGACACACTTGTCAGAGGGGACATGCGAACTCAATTTTTGGGTTGATTTTTCTTTGTTAAATGGCATTTAAATATATAAAATAAATATCAAAAATATAAGTCTTCGTTTTACTATGGTTGCAAATATCAAAAAATTTCTATATGTGACACGGCACCAGAGTTAAGTTAGTGTTTTTCAAAATGCTGACACGCCAAGCTCAAAAGGTTCACCATCACTGCCCTAGTGGTTGCTGGCTGCTGGCCAAAGCCTCCCTCCCTTCCCCAGGCTGGCCCCACCCCCTGGTTGAACTCCCAGACAACTCCTGGTGGAGGGGACAATTTGCATGCAATTTTATTATATAAGATTGGTTTAAATGTAGATTTAGGAAATATATCAATATGTTTCTAGATGTGTACCTTTTCTGTGAAACAATATCTAGCATAAAGTCTGTTAATTTTAATTATTTTTAACTTTGGTACATTAAAATGATTTGCTAGCTAACTATAACATTTATAAAACTATAAATGATGTACCATTTTATTTTGTTTTAATGAAGATATAAGCCCTAAGTAGTTCTAAATATTTAAGGTCTTTCAGAGTTCTACATCTAATTAAGACTAAAAAATACCATATCATCTCAGGTATCTTTATTGTTCAATAATTTAGGAATAATGCAACTTAAATTTACTCAATTTTAAAAAGGAAGCTCATATTTTATCTACCTGGGAACAGACAAATGTCAAGTTACAAAGAGAAAGTAAATAGCCAAAGGAGGTAATTTTGTAATGTAAATATAACAGTCTTTCTAAATTATTAATTATTTTATATGTATCGAGGTTGTTGCTGTTTTGATGTATTTTCTGGTGCTTTTTGCATGGAGAGGGAAGGAGAGGGATCTAGAAATAGTGACACCTGTGCATTTCGCAATGCTGAGAAGTAAAATCAATACCATTCGAGAAGCAACGTTGAGCATGTTTATCTTAGTGTATTTTCTCTTAAGTTTCAGTAATGAACCTCTGAATTTGTTGTAGTATACATGATAATAATCAGTGAGGGTTTTCACATTGCTTCTGGAAAATCTGATGTGTTCCAGTTTTAATTAGTGTATTATTATCCACTGCTAATTTGAGGGTTTTAGTCTAGAATTAGCACACAGCTGCAGAAAATGCAAGCACATGAGTTGCTGGATTAGCTGGAGCCTGTGCAAAGGGGAAGGAGTAAATAAGGGAGATGCAACACGCTGTATCCTCCAAATAACTCCTAAACGTATAAACCAGTACCTATAACTTAAAAGTGAATTCCTTAGTGAGAAAGAAACAAATATCAAAGTGTTACCATGTTTGCTGTAAATTTTTCTAAAAGCAATAAAACTTTGCAGGAGCAGTTTTAATCACTTTTCTAGCCCTCCTACCCCCCTTCCACATTTTTCTCTTCTCTCCCTCCCCAGAGGCAACCCAAATTCTTGAGTTGGTAAGGGTATTATCTGTCTTGGTTTTTATACTTTCACTAGATGTTTGTAAATTTACAACATATCCAGTATATTTTATTGTTTGAACCTTTTGTGAATGATAATAAGCTATATATAGGGTGGAGCAAAAGTAGGTTTAAGCTGTTTGTATGAAAAATATTATGATGTAATTAAATATAATTAATAAATAATAATATAAGAATAAACTCTGTGTTTCACGTATTCAGAACTGTAAAGCTACTTTTGTCTTACCTTGTATAATTATGCTGCTGCAACTTAGCTTTTTCATTCAACATTATGTTTGGATAACTTCTCCATCACACACATATATGTGTATATATGCATATAATATATATCATGTGTGTGTATATATATATATATATACATACAATTGAGTCTGTTCATTTCATATGGATTTTCATCAGTACAATGTGTCTTTAATTTTCTTTTCTTTTGCCCTGCCCAGTTTTGAATTTGCATTAAAGTTATGCTAGTTTCAGAAAACTATTTGATTAGTGTAGCAGAGACATCTACTTATCTCCCAATATATCTCTCAATCTGTATTTTCTTTTCTTTTTTTTTAAAAGAGATATCTGATGAGATTTTGGCATATTTCCTATTCACTTTTATGTAGGCATGATATGTAATAAATTCTGGTTGGACTGTCACATTATTATGTGAAACACTTCTCCTAGAATTATGCATGCACAGTATGAAAGCTTATATGATTGATCCGGCTCTCATCAGGTAGATGTAAACAGAAGGGTTGCATGAGATTTTTAGGAAGTTTTCTTAAAAGAATAGGTATGTGCCCAGCTGGTGTTACTCAGTGGTTGAACATTGACCCTTGAACCAGGAGGTCATGTTTCCATACCCAGTCAGGGCACATGACCAGGCTGTGGGCTCAGTTCCCAGTCGGGGGCCTGCAGCAGGCAGCCAATCGATGTTTCTCTCTCATCCTTGATGTTTCTATGTCTCTCTCCTTCCTCTCTCTGAAACCAATAAAAACATATTTTTAAAAAAGGAAGAGGTATACATTCTTATTCTTCAGCTTACCTTCTTCTGTTTGCCCTAGAGAACATGATGCTTAGGGCTGGTCTCCTTTTTTACTCCTTTATTTTAGTTACCGAAAAAATTGTTTAAAAACTATCTATCCTTAAAGGTTTGTTAACAATATCCTATAAATGTATAGTTTTTCTCATTAACTACCTCTGACTTTTCTTCTCAGAAAAGGATGCTCCCGGTAACCATAAAGTTGCTCTTTTTCAAACATTCGTTAAGTAGATCTGCATGGTCCAGAGAGTAGACTGTGGCATTCAAAGATATATACTGCTCCTATATTTCTCAAAAGAAACTGCCAGAGAAAACATAGTTGATTGATAACTTTCATATGCCCCACTTTCGGATCCACCAAAGTGTTCATTCTGAGGACATATTTACATCATACTACTATCAGCCAACAACGGAACATGATCAGAATACTCCAGACAAGTTATTTCTGCTCAGCACAGGCTATCCTAAATATTAATCTTCATTTGAGGACTCCCTTTTGGGATGATTGGGACTGTTTCAGAACTTTACTATTGTCACAATCTTTCTACCCAACCTTCCTTCCTCTCTCTCTCCTTTCACAGGAGACTGACCACCATTATAAGGCAAAGGCACTCCCTGCTTATCCCTCTTTTCCTTCCTTTATTCCTTCACAGAATTTTCCTTAATAATTGTTTTACATGTTTAATTTAGTTTTGGTATATGCTTCTAAGAGAACTTGTACTAACACGGAATCAAGGCATTAAGAATGAGAAAGGAGGCAGTGCCAACTAAGCAAAGACATAATCCACTTAGAAGATCATAGAGCTTATTGGTAGTAAAGCCACTGAACCTCAAAGTATAAAGTAAAAATAGAATTTAAAAGAGACCTGAAAAAAAAGACTAAATGAAGAGACCTGAGAAATTCAGAGGCATAGTGGTAAGACAACACCTCTGGTCTGCAGTTGACCTCCGGTCCACTAGCCACTTGTGCTCATCCTTCCTATGAGCACGATGTTGATGAAATGGCTTAATGTGACATTCTGCAGGGTATCCATTAGAGGAGTTCCACACTGAGCAGAAATCGTCCTCCTCTAGTACCTCTCCACTGCTCAGGCATTGGCTGGGAGCAGTTCAAGGGATGAATGACCTTGGCATGAATCCCATGAGGTATCTGAAGATGCAACAGTTATAGACCATCAGTTAATTAGCTTCCTCTCACCCTGACAGCAACTCCACTTGAAAGGATATCTGGGACTCCTGACTGCCACAGACCTTTAATTCCATTTGGTCTAATATTAGTATTGGAATATCTATATCCAAATAGAATATTACACTTACTATACCTAATATTATACTTGATATCACTGCTATTAATACCACTAATTGGGTATAAGATTATTGTTTATCTAGGTGATTTATTTAGTGAATAGCTACTTGGATATTATGTATACCATTTTCTTATTATTTCTTTTTGTCTTAAATTCTATTTTATCTGTTATTAATATTGCTATATCTTAGTCACTATCAGTTTCCTGGAATTTTATAAATGCAGTGACTAGTCTCTTCCTCACCAGTAAATATTAGACTTTTCTTTTTAATTTTCAAGAATATAAAAATAAATAACATTCAAATAGCAAAGCTCTTATGATCAAGCCTATTCAAACTGAATCTCATAAAATGGAAAAATAATTCTCAGTAATTAGTTTGCAAGTATGACAGATATTGATGAGAAGGAGGAATCATTTTGATAATAAAACATTGCATATCTCCCATTGACTTATAGAGAATGCACCGAAAGGTTTTCCAGACAATATGTGTAGAAAGTAGAGGTATTAATGATATGTGAACTATTAGGGGCTGCTGTTTACATATACCAAAATGAATTTTGAAAACAGAAACTAAACAATGCACCAAATCTAAAAATCTTGAGACACTCCCTTGTGGAGAGTCAAGTCTTCTGCTCTTGCCTCTTTTCCATGTTGTCTTGGAACAGTCTGGCTATCTCACCTCTACATAAATCAGGTTAGTCCTACCTTCATTAGAGGGATATTAATAGAATAGTACAAAAGTCCTACTGGGTAAAGAGCTGATGGGAAGAAATGATCTACCACTTTCACTCGTGCCAGAATTCTGAATCCTTTGGGGAAAAGATTCATTTACACTGAATACATTATGTAGAGATTTTTTAAAACTATGCTTCAGCTAATGCGATAGTCAAGAATCCTTTTAAGTCTATTTTCATTGTCTATAATTTTTCTTAGTTTTCATTCAAGTTGAATTAACTCTTATGATTGTAGTTACTTTATGCTGAGTATCAGACTTTGTATATGAATAATTATTCTTATTTAAAAAATTCTTTTTAACTTATTTGTTTTTACTTAGGTAATGTTGTTTCTCTCTCTGTGTGTAGTGTAACATTGATACATTTGAGGAGGTATTGAAAACAAATACAGACAATTATTTTTAAACATTGATTCCTCAACAAAATATTAGCAAATCAAACCTGATGATATAGAAAAAAGATAATACATAATGACCAAGCGGGATTTATCCCAGAAATGTACGGTTGGTTCAACATTTTAAAATAATCAATCAATTTTAGCATATCAACAGACTAAAGAAGAAAAATCATATGATTTTCTTAATAGATTCATTAAAACATTTGACAAAAATTCAACAGCCATTAGTTAGTTTTTAAAAGTCTCTCAGTAAGCTAGGAATTAAAGAAAACTTCCTCAACCAGATAAAGAATATTGATTAAACAACCAAGCAAACAAGCATAAAACCTGCAGCTAATAACATCATATTTAATGGCAAAAGAATGAATTTTGAGATTGTCAACAAGATAAGAAAGTCTACTATCACCATTTCTGTTCACTGGAGGTCCTAGCTAGTATAATAAATAAGAAAAAGGAAAAGCTCTATTAGAACTAATGGGAAATTTAGCGCGATCATTGGAGACAAAATCAATATTTGAAAATCAATTGTTTCCAATATACTAGCAATAAAAAAAATGAAGAATTTATGCGAGCACAGAGATAATGAATTTTAAATACATTATGCTAAGTTAAATTATCCAGACTCAAAAGGCAACACACTACAAATTCCACTTCTATGACATTATAGAAAAGACAAAACCACAGTACCAAATTATCAAATCAATGGCTACTGTGGACCAGGGGTGGGGAAAGGGAATTACTCATAAAGGGACAGGAGGGAACTTTTGGGGATGATAGGAATATTTTACATCTTTATCATGGGTGTATGTGTTTGTCAAAATTCATAGAGCTGTAGACTTAAACAGAGAAAATTTAACTGAATTTAAATTGTATATCCATAAAACTTCACTTTAAAAATCAGCCAAGTGAAGATGAATATCATTTTTACATTTATTTTTAGTAGACAACTAGTAGAACTAGCAATACAAGATTATTTCAACCACTAAATTGGATTAAAGTGACTTGAGGCTGGTATCAGTCCTTGAAACAGCTGGTCTATAACCAAATCAGCCGTACTTCTGGAATAGAGTGAGAGTCCTCACATAAATGCGTGGGTCTCCTCATCCTTGGTGGTCTCTATCGCTTTGTAAGTAGATCACAAATTCTACTCCCTCTTACCCTTGTTCTTGCCTATCTGGAGCTGGCGGCTGTACTTAGGAGAAACTGTCCCCAAATATTGGACTAATTTCTCTGGATTTCTTATCTTTATACTCATCCCCATAATTCTTTGTTCTTTGATAAATACCAGGTACCTTCAAGCAGGTTTAATAATAATAATAATGATAATTTGTCCATCTTTTTTACTCATCCTCATTGTGAGAGTTGGGTGAAGTTACCTGTCCCACCATTATACAGGGGAGCTCTGCCATTTTCAGCATTCATCTTCCGAGGATGCCTTAGTCATCGCCATCTTTAATCAATAGAAAAAAACCTAGATGCTTAGAATAAGGGTTTTTTGTTTTGTTAGCCCAGTGACATCCATTTGCTCACCTTCCTGGGGGAAATCTGTCTTGACTCTCCATCTCTAAGGGAGTCTGAGAAATGTGATTATAGGTGCACAGCCCAGGAAGAATGAGAACCAACCACCTTTGCTACATGGTACCACCAAATGATACTCTAAATATTCCAGTTCTCATAGCTATTTGACTCAGACATTCGCTCTTCATTTGAACTTTTACAATGATAAACATTTTTTGTTATGAAATATTTCTTCAAGCTTCATGATGAGTTTTAAAAATTTATTCTGTAATAAGGACATATTTATCTGGGCTTACCCTTTGTACACGCTCATGGATTTTAGCCTGCTCCTCCTCCTAGAGAGAAGCTCATGCTGTAATCCAAATTCCCAGAGGTTAGCAGGCTTTTTCCGCTGCAGTCCTGCTGGTCTGAGGTGACTTCTTTGCTTGGTACTGACCCTGCTTTTGCATTTTCATTCCTGAATGTGCAACACCACCTCCTAAAGCAGCCCTCTGACTCTGGCTGCCTGGATTTCTGTGTTTCAGTGGATCACCTCTTTCTGTTCAGTCAGAAATCACAGATAGCCCAGTTAGAGTGGCTCAGTTGGCTGAATGTTGTTCTATACACCGAAAGGTGGCCTGTTTGATTCCCACTCAGGGCACATACCTGGGTTGCAAGTACAATTCCTGGTCAGGGCATGAACAGAGGGCAACTGATGGATGTCTCTCTCTCTCTCTCTCTCTCTCTCTCTCTCTCTCTCTCTCTCCCTCTTCCCCCTTCCCTCCTTCCCTCCCTCCCTCTAAGCATGTCCTCAGGTAAGGTTGTTAAAAAGAAAGAAAGAAATCACAGATAGTGTGAAAGGAAGAAGACACTATTGTGCTGCTTCAGAATATAGAGCCCTTTATCCTGAGAACAGCTGCCTGGCTTGGTTTTGAATACAGACAATTTTCTGAGCAAGGGGTGTAGCATTTGGAAAGAAATGAGGGGTTTCAAACCACTTTAGAGTGGACCGATTTCCACTGTTTCTAACTGTACGTAACATGAAAGTCATTTTATTTTTTGTTGTTTTAGTTCTTAGATAATTGGACACTCCTAGATTCTGGTAATTAGTTAATGTGAAGTCCAGTCTGGTTGACAACATATGAGTATTATCCTTTTGGAGATTTAGAGAAAAGTTTTAGCGAGAAAATTAGAATAAGCTGGATCAATGACTGCTTTTTACACCCCATTCTAAATCAGAATATTTGGCCTTATTTTACATGTTATTTTTTCATCACTTCACCTTGAATTGTCTTTAGAAAATTTTCCAAATTTGTAAACATCCTTCATCAGGTTTAAGAGCACTAAATGTAAGCCTCCCTAATGTCTGTAGTACTTAGACAGAAAGATAAAAGCAAGGCAAAACACTGTGAATTACATTGTGCACTGAGAGTGATTCAGTGTCTGACATGTCATATGATTAATAAAGGAACGTTAGAAATACTTACTACTTGTATCTGCACAAAGTCAGAAGACATATCACCCACACTGTAGGTCACATTTTGTGTCAGTGACTATAACTGTGGGTGCAAGTTTTTAAGCATAAAAAGAGAAGAGAGACAGAATTATGTAATTACGTAACATCTTTTGTAAAACAAAGCAGAACTTGCTTTTAACACTTCTAGGCACTCCACTCATCTAAATTAAATAAAATTCGCATATTTGACACAGG
Organism: Myotis davidii; assembly: GCF_000327345.1. Lineage (NCBI taxonomy): Eukaryota > Metazoa > Chordata > Mammalia > Chiroptera > Vespertilionidae > Myotis > Myotis davidii. The sequence continues at coordinate 3,058,915 of NW_006291231.1, forward strand.
TAGAATGCTATTTATGTTTATGTATCAGGGACTGCTTCCTTTACAAATGGTTAAACCACCCTGAAGTAAAGCAAACACAGAAAATGCATGATTATCCCACATTTTCTGCAAACCTATGGATGCCTTTTGCTTCTGCACACATTGGCAGAATGCAGCTCTTATGACTTGGAACAGGGAAGTCACATACAGCCAAAGAGGAGGAGATACTTCTCATTTTCATCTTTAAGTATAGTCTGT
>NW_006291231.1:3059251-3072447 GCF_000327345.1 Myotis davidii
CTTCATTTTTCGGAGTTCACTAGGCTTTTGTGGTTTCTCCCACGTGGTGTCCTTGAGGAGGCTGGCAGATCTGGAATTTTATGAGGGGAAGTGCAGTACGGGGTTCTTCCTTCAGATCTCGCTGTGGAGAAGTTTCTCTCCCCGCTCCCCAGGAGCAGGTCACAAGCTCTCTTTGCAGCGTGTCAGGAGCCAATTAGAGCCCGCGTTCCCTCTTCTTCCAGCGGCCGGCCGCTCTCTGAATCGCTGGGCCTTTCATGCGATGTTGAAATCCGCTCCTGCTTGGATCCTGCAGCTGGTTTTAATCAGGCTCCTCTAAAGAGGAAGTTTCAATTAGCACAGCTCCAAATGCGCTCTGGAGGTATATTTTTATGACTCCTCGACTAATAGCACTCTTTGTTCCTCATGGTGTGTGACTCCTTAACAAACAGCCATTTGGGTGAGTCACCAGTGACTTTATTGCAAGGCGAGGCTTTGCCAAAACCAGGAGAATGAGACAGCCAAATTGAATTAGTGGTTGAAATACATTAATTTATGCTAGATAAATGTTATTGTGGTCCCGTGGGCAAGGACTCAGGTCATGGGCTTTATGAACTATTGCAGCGAGAGGGCTTTGTGGCAGTAAATCAGGCCCCGGGCAGGACTTTACAAAGGACTCACAGCCTGTTCCTTTAAATGGCTTCCTCCTTCCCTCCACGCCCCCCTCTCCCTGCCTTCCAGGGAGACAGCTCACCATTTTGCACATGTTTTGTGATATTCACCATATAAGCAGTTGGATTAATGATTTGTGTTGGCTTTGCCTGACTCTGGTGGAGACCTGGCCATCTATTATGCCTGCGGCCCTCACCACAGGCAGCTGTGTGTTTATCATTCCAGACTGCAGATCTCAGTGGGTCCGGGCCCTGGCTCAGCACCAGCTCTCCGAGTCTGTGCAGCTGGGCAGTAAATGGAAACCTCCATGTCTCAAACACAGCACACACCACCGCGTCCTGACAGGGCTGTTTCTCTTCTGGGGAGGAATTAGATCCACTTAAGGCTGGATTATTTCTAGAGGAAGAAAAGTAGAAATAAGTGTTTTCTGGCTGCAAATTGTGGCAAGTGAGAAATGATGCCAAGAAAGAATTATTCATAAACGATAGTGTTGAAACTTGTTTTTATGTGTTTAGAGGTGTCTCTGCCAAAAAACTGACAAGGCCTCTTTGTTGGCATTTTTTTTCGAGAGAGACCACTCACACTGAACATTCTCTTAATAAAGAAATAATTGTAAATCACTGGTGTCTAGGCAGGTGATAACCAGTTTACCTTAAATATGATCTCTTGCAAAATCCAGGGAAAACAACTGGCTGGGCAGAGTGATGAATCGCTTCTCCCCCGTCCCCCCACCCCAACACACACACTTCACAACCACCCCAAAATGCCGGTGCGTCAGTCAAGGCCCTGGAAAATTTAATGCCGTGAATAAGGGCATGGGTTTAGATTTGGTTCTAGGTTTAAATGCTGATTCTACCTCTTACCGGCTTCGCAATCTTGAGCAATTTGCGACTGTGTTGTGGAGGTGAGACTGTTCAGTGATATGGACCCGCAAGCCAGAAGAGGTTGCTTCCTACAAATCCCTTCAGAGGCTGTCTGACCCTTTCCTCTGCCCCGAGGTTCCCCAGGCAAACATAAGGCGTTTTCTGTTATCTGGGGCAGGTAATAATCCCCGGCACCCCTATCCGTCCTTCCCTTCAGCACCTGCCATGAAGCATGGGGATATCCATGTCATCTTGCTGTAGTCCAAGAGGCGCCTCATGTGTAAATTCCCTTAATAAACTCTTGATATAACGTTGGAGCTGCCAGCCTCTTTCTTTGATTTCTCAGGCTCAGAAAAATTTACATAATATCCGTGTCCTCGCATATAAAATAGACATAATAGTAATGGCTGCTTTTGCAGTGTTAAGATAAATGATCTTCGTGAATGTAAACTATTAAATGAGGTACAAGGTGAACGCTCAACAAATGATCATTTCTGTCAATTATTGGTGTTTCTATCATTGCTGCTGTTGATCCAAAGGAAGAACATCTGTGCTTTTATTTAAATCCTGCAGTGGCTTCTGGAAGGAGCTGATGTGCTATAGAGGCTGCCTTTTCCTGGCATAATCTCGCCCCACCATAAGAATATCTAAGCTCTCATATTCTGTTCAGCCCATTGGCCTAGACCTACCTAACCCTCGGTCCTCTGCTACTCTAGCGTTTGTTTTTATCTTTGAAAACAGCCTTTATGACACTCGTGTTGAATATTTAGCACTGAGCAGAGAGGCTTATGCCTGACAGGTGCTCCTCACATTCCTAAAGGACTCAGTTTCACACTGACAGATATCCATGTGTGCTTGTTTACAACTGTATGTACAGACTTCCTCACGGTGAAAATTTTCTCCAAAATTCAGCATAAATTCCCAAGATTTGACAACATATCTTTTTCAGAATAAAAAATCTCTGCTGTCCCCTTTCATACTGGTAAAGAAAAAAGAAAATGCAATCAAGTCATAGGGACTTTAAGCTTTCTGCATGAATCCATTTTTATATACGTTGCTCTTGCTGAGTTACCAGCTAAAGCTTATTCAATTGTTTGAATTCAATCTATTAGTTGCTATGTAGTCATTACCTAGTTACTTGGCAGATTTAAAAAAACAAAAAATGTAAATTTAATCAAAGTTTCCTAAACTCTCTATGTGTATAAGTACATTAAAATTTTTATTTGTCCTGCTTTCTATTTTTATTGGACTTCTTTAAGACCAGGTTCTGTGTCTTCCCCAACTTCAAAAAAATGTCTGTTTGTAGCACCTTTTTCAAATTGTACTTACATAAAGGATGTACTTGGTTTAATTTCCTGTGGCCAATCTAACTTTCCAAGTCATCAAACAGAATTTTTCATCCTATGGTGTTTTTACTGAGTTCCTAAGGAAAGTTAAGTACAATCCCATGTGGAAATAGTTGTTGGGCTTTTTAAAAATTTGTTATCCTCGAATTAAAACGCTCCAGAAGAGCAGGGATCCTGGCTGTCTTTTTGCTCCCCAGTTTAGTCCCAGTCTCTATCACTCTCTGACACACAAGTCCTGAAGTATTTGTTGGAATCATAATTTAGTTCATGGACAGTAGTTGACCAATAAACTCTTATTTCTTCTCCTTCTTTTGGACTTTTCTTTGTCATGTTTTATTCTTGTGTTGTTGTTTTCATTCAGATAAGACTTATTTTGTTTTGCTTTTTAACCATATTTTTTACTATGAAAATAATCTCTGCAAGTATCAATTTCTATGAAAAAATGGAAGTTATAGTACAAAGTTTTATAGTAAACAAATAATGAAATTTGCCTAAGAATTTGTCTCATCTCAAAATACTGATTTTTAAATTACAACCAATAGATGTGGTTTATTGTGGCACATTCTGAGCAACTCAAAGTGCTAAGAACAGTCCTTGGTGTATGAACAGGGCGCAGCCCAGTGTGTAACATCGCAGTGAGCATCTGTCTGGGGGCAGGAGTCATGGGTTCATAAGTTTCCCATGGAGATGCCTAATCAATAAGAGTTCTATGCTCGGGATTTTGTACATTTTGTTAATTAGGCCAAAGCAATAGGCCTTTGTGGCAATTATTCAGACAGTGATGTAAAAAGATCGCCTGACAAACAAACCTCCATAATCCACTTACGTCTCACAGAAGCCAAAGGGTTGGAAAAGCCTATTAACAAGCTCCCTGCCTGTCTGTTTGGAGACACTGTTCTGTCGAGAGTCTCAGCACCTGAGGCAGTCTGTTAATAAAGATCGTTTGCAGCAGATTGCTGTTCTATTAAGAATGGACATAAAACAGCATAATTTAAAATATGTCAATAACTCAAGGCAAAAATGCCAAACATAGTCTGTTCTCCTTTATCAAATGGAGCCACGTACACACAAGGAAAGTGGCAGGAAGGCTCTGCTGACAGAGTTCAGAGATTGACCATGATGAATAATGTGATCCTTCATGTTGAAACAACCTCGTGGGTCGGTATCTCTGTGTCTTTACTGCACTAAACTCCAGGGATCTTTTTTATTTCAGGGCCAGTGAGATTCCTAACCTCCAGTCCTAGAAGATGCCTGGAAACCGGTGCCCTTTGTCAGCCTCGTGAATTCATAACAGCTTGTGAGTGCTTCATTTCCCACCCCCACCTCCACCCCTCATTCTTTCTGTTTTTCTCCTAAGTGGAATTTATGGGTTGTTTGGGAACAGGTCTTCATATACCCTGAGCTAGGGGTGGGATGTCTTAGGAATACTCACTAAAGAATCTAAAACTACTACTAAGCATTGCATCACCCCTTGTTTTATGCATTTGATTAAACATGCTAGTCTGTTTCCAATTACTGTGCTGTATTTTTAATACAGAAATAAGGACCAGAAAGTCAATATTCCTACAGCATTTATCTGGCACTTACTGTATTTCAATGGCAAAGGTTGATTGATGGAGTTCTCAGTGAGGGCTTTGGAAGGATGAGGATGTAGTAAGGATGACAGTGCAGTCCTGCAAGTGTGTACTAAACCCTGCCATGTTTAACAGGCCCGCAGATTACAATTTAACAGACTGTCTCTCACATCAGGTCTGGGTGGATGGTTGAGGCCGAGGGATATTATCTGCTCTATTAGAAGGCCTCTCATGAACTGAGTGGTGGTTTTAATTAAATCCAGTAGGTTGAGAAAAGTGGTTTGGCAGTTTCAATTGATTTATTGTGTTTGTGACATCTGGGCCTGATTTATTGTATTGACTTGCAGAATTGGTTTTGGACACTTACCCTGTGCATTCTCATTCTGGTCTGAGGGACTCACAGCCTGTAAATATGTAGCATTTTTATTCTACTGGGATTTCAGTTTTCTCTTTGCATTTTTCTTAGTTCGTTGGATGGTAAACTATTGAATGCCTCTTGTTAAAAATGTGATTGAGCCGAAACCGGTTTGGCTCAATGGATAGAGCGTCGGCCTGCGGACTGAAAGGTCCCGGGTTCGATTCCGGTCAAGGGCATGTACCTGGGTTGCGGGCATATCCCCAGTGGGGGATGTGCAGGAGGCGGCTGATCGATGTTTCTCTCTCATCGATGTTTCTGACTCTCTATCTCTCTCTCTTCCTCTCTGTAAAAAAAATCAATAAGATATATTTAAAAAAATGTGATTGAAAGCATGATGTGTTGTGGCTTTGTGTGCATGCACAGGGCTGTTTATAAAGGAGTGCTGCATGGAAATTCACTGTCACCATCCCCGCTCAGTTTATCAAAGAAAGAGATTGATAGCTTCGGTTGTTGTTGTTTATTAACTTAGTCAATGAATTGCCAAATGATTTGTTCAATGTTATGGCTTTCTAATTTTAAAATTTAGATATAAATATGAACATAGTGTCATAGAAAGTTTGTGAAAGTAGGGAGCATATTCATCAGGATATTATAGACAAGTACCCCCAAACCCACATTTTACTGCAGTCAAGTCAATTTTAGGAAGTCTGCACTGCAAACTCCACAAAACATGCGTAAAAAGGGAGGGGAGAGAAGAGTTAAGCTGTAATTTCTTCCAAAGGGGGAGGGCCGAGAAGCAAGCAGGCCCCAAGCAGCCTGGATGATTCACTAGTCTCCAAATGAGTGGTTGCACATCTAAGGCACAGACACTGTAATGATGTGTCAGGCTCCCAGCGTTATAGCTCTCTGTTTCCTACAGCTGGGGCCACTTAGCCCACACCTAACCTCCAGCCAGGGTTCTGGAACAAATCAGGCAACATTCAGGGAAGTCTAGGTAAATCTCTCAGGCGAATCCACTTCAGGTCAGCCTGTGGCTTACCTCACTTTGACCTCCCGCCCCAGGATTAGAGGCTGGACTCTTCCATTATTCTTTGTAGTCAGCCTCTCAGTGGTGTTTAATTTGCTTAGAATGGCTTCCTATTTTTTTATTCTTGTACTCGGGTGTCTCTCTCAGTAGACTGCCTGGCTAGTCTTCTCTTCATACATTACTTTTCAAAATACACAGAGTACAGCTTTGAGCCCCAAACTGGGATTTACCTGACACTAACCACTGATGACCACCTACAATCTAGATGTTTCTCTGTGGGCTAAGTTGGGTCTGCCAAGTCAACAAAGTCTGCCCTGCTAAACTAGGCTTACACTTATATGGGTGATTGCACATCTTAATATGTAACATGATCTATATCTTTCCTTTAAAACCCTGATTCCTTCCCCCTTCCTCCCCCCCCAACAACCCATATTTCCTTTTGTGGGGCTATCAGTTTAAATAGGGAATGCGCACCACCACTCTACATAGCCATATAGGGTTGATTTGAAAACATTTACTTTTATCGTCCATGGTACCTGAGTTGCTTCAGATCACTCATGAACTTTATTTGATTTTCTGGTGGCTGTTTAACGGAATTCCTCTAACATGTGAAAGAAAACAATAGGAGACACTGAACACCCACTTCTATTTAAAACATAAACAGGCATGGATTTTAGCCTAGTGTAAAATCTGCTTGGAAAAACCTCATTCATATCCAAGTCAAGTAGAAAACAATGCCAAATTACTCTTTAAAAACAGCTTTGCTGAAATACAATTTACATATCATTGAATTCACTATTTTAATCGTACCATTCAATGATTTTTAGTAGAGTTCTACAAAATTGTGCAGACTGCACTACAATCCAAGTTCAGAATGTTTTCACCACCCAAAATAACCTGGTCTCAAAGAGATAATGAGTTATGATTTTATATATGAATCATCTTAAGTTAATCTTAGAATGATATTATGTGCATAATTTAGGAAGAAAATATAAAACGTCTTATCTGACTGATTTAACACTGCATATCTAAGAGCTCTCTTGGGGGCCTGATTCAGGTGGCTCAGTTGACCTGATCCAGGGCTCAGACTACAGTGCAGTCTGCCCCTCATATAGAAAACATTCAGAGAGAATTTTGAAAAGAACTCATTCTAAAGTAGACTAAGTCTACATGTGGGCAAAAGTATTTCACATATTAGGCAGAAGGAACTGTGGCTTCTGTGCTAAGTTCAGATGAGGAAATGCTTCCTCATTATTAACCAGCATGAATCTTATTTTACCTGTGTTATGGGCTCCCTGCACACACCTGCAAGATCCTGTACCTGCAAGGTAAGCACCAAGATTTCTGGAGCCACTTTTCCTAATAGTCTGCAAAGAGCTGGTCTTGAAAGTGCGGCAGGAAGAGAAGCCGGAGAGAGTGCTCTCAGCAGTGGTAAGTGTGCACTTCTTCACTGTCAGAGATAATGATCCTGATGGTGTTTTTCAGTTGTGACGCCCATACTCCGTAGATTAGAGAGCACACTAGCCAGATATGGAGCATTTAAAAATTTGGTCTACGAGCTCAGTGTGGATTTCTGAGGAACAAAAGAGTTCACCTGAATTATTCAAAATAAAAGGCTGACTCTTTGCTTTTACTTTCACTCAAAGATAATATGACACTAAAGAAATAGCAGTGACAAGGGAGGGTTTGCTTTGGCAGGCTCTCCAAACTAGTTTACAAATGTTGTTCAAGCAATTTTCTTTTTACAAACAAGACTGTATTAGACCATGGAGGGAATCCAGGATTAGGAGTTCACCCTCGAAGGGTTTGTATTCTAGTTGAGGTAAAGCACGCTTGCCTTGCACACATTATCAGAGTCTGTTCTTACTGCAGGAAGGGGCTTCCTTTGAATAGCTGTGGTTGTGATTGGATATAAATGATACTCGGTAAGATGGACACTTGGTCAGAATAAAAGCTACCTAGATCTACCATCCCTTTCCTTCCTACTTCATCATCATCCACCCAGATCCCCCATTGTCTCTAAGGAGACAGAAGGTTTCCTGTTCTTGAATTGATTGGATTTTGTAGTCTTGAAAAGAATCCCAGTACCTTGTGATTCAAAAGCATGCTTATTTCTGCAGCGATTCAAGGTAAATTAGCAGTATACTCTCTCCCTGCTCTCATTTTGTATAAATCATGGGTTGACTATATGCTGACACACTATTTCTTCCTATTACAGAAATCATGTTTCTTACCTTATTCCACCAATGCATTTGTTTTAAAAATGGCAAATGCTATCTATAGGCCTGTGGATGCAAGGGTCACGTGTTATAGCGTGCATTATTTGCCTACAGAAAAATTAGACTGGTTGCATTCTGTTCAAGATGGAATTTTATTTCCTTAATATTAAAAGTCCAGCTTGCTTAGGTTGAGTACCTGCTGAAATACTTATTCATGGTGGAGGGGATGAGATGTTGAGTTTCGTTTCCACATGCCCTCTCGGGCTCAGCAGGCAACTGCTTGAGGACACTCTCTTGATGAAAGTCCTTGATGTACTTTTTCCTTTAGTAAAGTATTCCTACAAGCACCTCCTGACTGCGCTTTACTCTGACAGAGATTTTTGTCTTCACTTGGAATTCAAAATACTTTTAATTGTGCATCAATAATGGAACAATTGATCAAAACAAATTCTTTTTTATCCAATTCTGCTAATTTAAATTTAGTAAGCTTGGTTAAATCAGAAGGGAAAATAGATTTGGAAGGAATTTAAACTGAAAGGTGGTTGCTCAAAGTGTATTTACAATTTAAGTATTATATAACTGCTACCTTATTTTGGCAGCAAATTAAGGGTGTGTTTTTTGTTGTTTGTTTGTTTGTTTGACTTAAAAAAGCATGAGAACCTTTAATTAGAGAATTTATCAAGAAATGTGGTGCCCTAGCTAGTTTGTCTCAGTGGATAGAGCCTCGGCCTGAGGACTGAAGGGTCCCAAGTTCAATTCTGGTCAAGGGCACGTGCCTTGGTTGCGGGCTAAATCACCTGCCCTAGTCTGGGCTCCTGTGGGAGGCAATTATGTTTCTCTCTCAGTGTCTCTCCCCCTCCTTTCCACTCTCTCTAAAAATCAATGTAAAAAATACCCTTGGATGAGGATTAACAAAAAAAAAAAAAAAAAAAAAAAAAAAAAAGAAAGAAATGTGACTTGGACTTTTTTTTTTTGTGAGGAGGGAATATCTCGCTTAAACTTTTAAACTAATTGACAGGACCTATGATACTATAGTGAGATTGTGGTCCCTAAAGCTTTGTTTTTAAAACAGAATTTAACTAACTTGGCTCATAACCAGAGTTACTCCAGGCTGTTTTGGGGCAAACATACCATACACATTCTTTAACACCTGATCAGGCAGATTAAGGAATAACAGTTTGAAAGTAGGACTTGCAAGATACAGGGAGAAAGATCTTTTTAGAGAGGTAATTTTCATTAACCTTATCAACCTGTGACATCTGGTATTTTAATTCTTCCAATCCCATTCTTCCAGGTCATCCTTTCCCCCCTTAGTTTTATGGTTTTCCTTCCAGTTGTTACTGTACCCACTTGGTCATTCCTCTAACTAAAATATACCTTTCTTACTTTCTGGCTCCTTTTTCTAGTTGACTGAAAAAAGTCATCACAATAAGAGTGGGAGCCCCTTAACTGGACCTTCTGACTGTCCCTACCAGGGGCTGAAAGCTTTTATTCATGCAGCCTGACATGTCCCTGTCTCATCCCATGTTTGTATCTTCTTAGCAGCAGTCTGCCAAGTAGGTTTCCCTGGCAAGAACTGAAACCCAATGTCTCCTTAGACCACTCTTTCTATTCATGGATAGATAAGATGGCTAGAAAGAGCTTTCTTGGCATGCCTTGAAATGTGTGTCCTGTAGCTTCTACCAATAAATCATACTCAGACATCACGCAGAATAAGTCTTTAAACTCAGCCATCAGCCCCCTATTGAAAAGACTTGAGCAAGAACTAGACTTGTGCCCTAGCCGGTCTAGCTTTGGCCTGCAGACTAAAGGGTCACGGAAATGATTCCAGTCAAGGGCGTGTACCTTGATTGCAGGCTCCACCCAGGTCCTGGCCCTGGTCAGGGTGCGTGCAGGAGGCAACTAATCAATGTGTTTCTCTCACATTGATGTTTCTCCCTGTCTTTCCCTCTTTCTTCCACTCTCCCTAAAAATCAATGGAAAAAATATCTGCAGGTGAGGTTTAACAACAACAAACAAACAAACAAACAATAAATAAATAAAAGGTTTTTTTTAAAAAAAACTAGACTTGCTTTCCAGCTAAAAAAAATACCTCTCTTCACCACCTAACTGCCTTCCCTTCCAGATCCTTCCAAGACCAACCCTTCTCTTTGACCCCTGATCTCATCTCCATGCCAATTAGTCAAGGAACTAGATGCAAACATTACTTTTTGTCTCACTTAAATCTCAAAGTGCTTTCTTTCTGCTATACTACTACTCCCTTTACAAATTTAGTTTGGTCTCCATACAACTAAGTAAATGAAGTCTCCCCTGGGCCTTGCTGCTTCCCAAATACTCACACTGTCTTGTGTCTTCCTTTTTCTGTCGAACTGTTTTTCTAACTTTGTATAATTGATCTGTGTTTTACATTAATTTCCATAGGTACCAAAGGTGCTATTCAGCATAGTGTTTTTTTAAAATTTAATTTTATTTATTAAGGTATTATATATGTGTCCTTATCTCCCTTTTACCCCCCAAGTCCCCCACTCATGCCCTCACCCCCCTGGTGTCTGTGTCCATTGGTTAGGCTTATATGCATGTATACAAGTCCTTTGGTTGATCTCTCCCTCTTACCCCACCCTCCCCTACCTTCCCTCTGAGGTTTGATGGTCTGATGGATGCTTCTCTGTCTCTGGATGTGGTTTATTTTGCTTAGCATAATGCTCTCCATTATGTTCCATCCATTTGTGAGATCATGTGATATTTACCTTTCTCTGACTGGTTTATTTTGCTTAGCATAATGCTCTCCAGTTCCATCCATGCTGTTGCAAGTGTAAGCATTCCTTCTTTTTTACCACGGCATAGTGTTTTATGGATTTGAAATAAAACGAATTGACAGATTTCCAAAGTTGTCAATGGTTAAGTTTTTATTTATTTATCTTAATTGTTGAAAGTATTACAGATGTCCCCATTTCCCCCCATTAAACCCCTCCACTCTGCACCCCTACCCATAGGCCTTCACCATACTATTACTGTCTGTGTTCATGGGTTGTGCATATATGTATATAAGTTCTTTGGTTAATCCCTTCCCATCTCCCCCTCCCCACCTTCCCTCTGAGATTCATCAGTATGTTTCATGCGTCTGCATCTATTTTGTTCATCAGTTTATTTTGTTCATTAGATTCCACATATGAGTGATACTTGTCTTTCTCTGACTGGCTTATTTCACTTAGATAGAAACAAGTTTATAAGATTAAAACAAAACGTTGATGCTGTCTAATGGATGGATACATAGATTTTGTCTAATCACTTTGCATTTAGGAATAATCTTCTAGAAAGATTGTTGTCTTTATGTCATATTTAAATAGCACATGGCCCTCTTTCCTAATTCACTATGCACAACGGGAGTGGAGTATTATACTATTAAAATATATTTCTAATGCAGCGGTTCTCAACCTGTGGGTTGCGATCCCTTTGGCGGTCAAACGACCCTTTCACAGGGGCCGCCTAAGACCATCCTGCATATCAGATATTTACATTACGATTCATAACAGTAGCAACATTACAGTTATGAAGTAGCAACGAAAATAATTTTATGGTTGGGTCACAACATGAGGAACTGTATTTAAAGGGCCAGAAGGTTGAGAACCACTGTAATGTATTAATTTTTGTGATGAGTAAAACATTAATTTTGTACTGTAATTTAAAGAAAATCCCAAATATTGCAGACTTATTGTGAGCATCACTCAATGCACATGTGTCAGAATGGTGTGTCTGATGCCTTTCATAAACTTATTTTCTTTACTTCTCATTCTTCATCAGATGAGGGTCTTTGATAAGACAATAAAAAGACAGAGACTTACTATGAAAGCATAAGAGCTTTTCTACAAAATATTTAATGGTCAATATTTGTTAACAAGAAAAGGTTTGTTTTGTGGATATATTATCTGAATAATCTTAAAACTCTAAGCGCACTCCAAGGAATATTGTAAAAAACAACTAGCCTTTCCTAATAAAGCAGGAAATGAAGATGAGACAGAGGAATTAGAAAAATCCTGGAGAAATATGAGGGTGAACCCCAGTCTCCTAAAACAGATGCCACAGAATGCAAATTCCTGAAATAAATAAATGAAATGCAGAGAATTGTTCATAATATAAAAGTAAGCTTCTGTCATACAAAGTTACTAACAGAGTTTTCTTGAATTAAAAAAAGACCCCTGATATGTTCAAAATGATTCATTCTCTGATTATTTCATTGTTGCAATTTTGAGGTCCTAATATGAACTATATTTATAAATATGAGTTTATTAAATAATGTATACAAGTAAAATTGATTTGTATATGCACATGTTAAAATTTTGCAAAATGTTCCAAACTCTAACATTCTCACACTTTAATATATTTCTGTAATTCACAGTGGTATCTAAAGTTCCCTTAATTCTGAGCACCATGTAAAATCAAATTTGATTAAATCAGTTTTCTGTGATGGAGGAGAACATTACTTAAACATCTGTGATTTGTGACCTATGGTTGCTCTCCGTTAAATGTGATTCGAAGGTCAAGTCTAACTTAAAGCAATGGAACACAGTGCAAATTCATTACTCTATTTTAATTCATGTCGTGACACGGCTACGATCCCATGAATATCTGGACCTCTGACCCGGAACTGTGAAGAAAATCCATCTCTCAGATGTTGCCAAACCATTCAGGCCTCCATCAGTGAGACTGTAGAGGCCCTCAAGGAAATAAAAGTTCACAGTATTCACAGAGGCACCTGTGGAAATACACTATTGCTGTCCTAAGATACAAAGGCAGATCTCACCTAAAAAGGAAAAAGTACTGTGTATTTCTCACCAGCAAATGAATCCTTTAATTTATGTCTTAAATTCATGAACTATGTAGCCTCCAAAAGCCAATGAGCAAAGTACCCAACAAACAGATTTATTATGCAAATTCACAAAGTTTCTCAACTGGAAGGGATTTGAGACTTAATTCAGCATAGCCCCTTGACTTAGAATTAAGGTGCCTAATGACCAGAACATTTAAATTACTCGAGATCTCACAGTGTGTTAGAGGCAGAACCTGAACAAGAACCCAGGACTCCAGACTTCAGTCTAGTCTACTATACCAATAATTAGTTGCTAAGATAATTTTACATTCCTTTAGATGTCTTTAGGTAGGG
>NW_006291231.1:3072474-3077949 GCF_000327345.1 Myotis davidii
AGGGAAAGTCAAATAAGAAGCATATGTTTCCCTAGAAAATCAACCTTAAATGATTTGGAGAGAAATAAAAGAAATTATATAAAAAATAATAAATCTGAAACATAGTAGTCACCAAATAAATGATACATGGCATTTTTATTATTTTGTTGTTGTTTTGTTGTTAATCCTCACCCAAGGATACTTTTCCATTGATTTTTAGAGTGAGTGGAAGGGAGTGGGAAAGACAGAGAGAGAGAAACATCGATATGAAAGAGACACATCAATTAGTTGCCTCCCACACACGCCTGACCAAAGCCCAGGATCAAGCCTGCAACTGAGGTACATGCCTCGATTGGAATTGAACCCAGGACCCTTCAGTCTGCAGGCTGACACTCTATCCACTGAGCCAAACCTGTTAATACCTTCAGAAGCCGTTAGACCTAGACTGGTTCTATAGCATATTATTCAGGAGGAAATTTTTTTGTGGAGACTTTCTTATAGCCTCTTTTGAAAAACTTCTCTTTTTGTGTTTGCCCCTTCTTACATTGTCTTCTCCCACTCTTGATACTCCCTACCTCTGCCTTAGGCTCCGGTTGCTGACTGTGGCAGCTTATTCTGCTGGCCTAGAGATATCTGAGCCAAACTGAACTATTATGATTCAGCACAAGTATCACCCTTACCTTATATTTCTGTCCCCATCCCTAAGAGGTTAGAGTAAAATATCTCACTGACTTATACCTTCCCCATTAAGACCTTTAACTCTTTGAGGGCAGAGATTCCTTTATTCAACAAGTATTAATTGGGAATCTGCTCTGCGCCAGGCACTGTTCTAAGTGAATTGTTTCAGGCATTTTTCTATAGCTCTGAAAACACACACAAATAATAATTCTGCCCTCATGGAATCTATATTCCCATAGGGTATAAAGTAAGGTAAACAAATGAACCATAGAGCTTGTGTATGGAAAATGCTAAGGAGAAAAATAAGTAATAAAGAAGGATAACAAGTTTGGGAAATTATGTAATTTTAGAAAGTTGGCCAATTGAAGTCTCCCCCAACTCACCCCCCTAAACACATACACACAAAAATGACAATTGAGAATAATATTGGAAAGAAGTGAATGACTTGGAAGAATCTTACATCCTGAGAGTTAAGAGGTACATTTTCATGGCTGTCACAGGACCAGACATATAGATCCACATAGATCATTTTTAGGATGTTGACTTTTACTCTGAGGGAAATGGGATCATGTCTTATGCTTGCTAATACCTCAAGTACTGGCCCAGTGCCTAAAACATGCTAGGCATTGAATCAATGATTGATGAATGAACCAACTCAGTCAACACTGTATGTACACACACACACACACACACACACACACACACACAACCAATTAAATGTTATACAAAGACTGGCTTTGTGATGAGCTATTTAAAAGGCATCATGTAGTATTACCTTGAAAACATAGAACCCATTATAGACAATAATATTTAAAGAAATTATAGCAGAATATACAGCTTTATACCTGTCAGTCCTGTGCTAATAGACAGAGCTACAGCCTCTTAGAGGAGTAGACAGGATAAAGTAGAAAAGTATTAGGAGGAACCTCAGGCAATGGATAGCAACCAGTGTTAGTAGAACTAATAAATAAACTAACTAACTAATTAAGTCTGAATGCCCTGTCAAGTTTGTATTTCAGATAAATAATGAATAATGTTTTAGTGTAAGTATGTCCCATCAATATTTAACTGGCTGTTCAGTATTTTATCTGGCATGCCTACCTCCAGCAGACAAGAGTTAAGTAGAATCTCTCTATCAAAACAGAATTTCCAACATAGCCAGACTGCTGTGAACTTTTATCCAAAAGTCTGGTTGAAATGAGTTACAGAGTGTGAGTCAAAATCATCAAACATCTATGTACATTTATTTTTAGCCCATAATTTTATTTTTATTTGTTGTATACATTTACAATGCGTATCTATATGTGTGTGTGTGTGTGTGTGTGTGTGTGTGTGTATGTGTATATATATATTAGCATAGTGGTAGCTATTCACATGTATAATTTATAAATTAACTTTTAATGGAACTGAACAATCAAACATTTATTCCTAATAAGGGAGAGGGAATCAAAAAAGTTGGAAACTAATATTCTATTCAATAGATAAACAGCATTGGAACAGAGAACATTTATTCTTTTTCCTTAAAAAAGAAAGATATTCAAATCAAGCAAATCTCATTTGCTTGGTAAAAATGTCACTAAGCTGTTTAGTTTGGGGAATTTGTGAAATTGACCAGATGCGCTGCAGTATACTTTCTTGTCACAAAACAGCTGATAACCCACCAGGATAAATCACTGTGAGGTAATCACATTCAGACAATTCATTTGCTGTATTCTTTATCTTATGATAAAAAAGAAGTTTGTTTGGACTTGATCCTCACACTTCACATGGCCTGTCATACTTTGCTGTTTGTTCCGACAATTGCCTGTCCATCTTGAAATGTGAAAAGATAAAAAGAGGAAAGAAAATAAGCCACAAACCTCTCTCAGAGCAACTCAATGCAGAGCGACGGCAATGTAATACTACAGAATCTAGACAGATGGTGGCTTGTAGCAGACATCAATCTTCAATGCGAGTAAATTTAGGATAATGCCCCTCTTTGATAATGGACATATCTTCGCAAAGTTATTGCTGACAGCATCCTCTAACGTGCTGATTTGCTAAGACAGGGGTTTTATTGCATCTAATCTTGTCATCAGGCATGAAAAAAAAATGGTCGGGTACATGTTTTTCATGTATAGTTTTTACAAGAATTGCCTGCATTAGTGAGTGGTTACATTGTTTTCCATATTTTATGGCACATTTCTAATGTTCCACCGCACACAACATTGATCACTCAGTCCATTAGCTTATTATGATATCCTGAAAGGAGATACTTCCTTTGGGAAAAGCCATTATTTGAAATGAGATGAAGGCTCAGACTACATAGGGCAAAGTGGGGTGGAATCTATGCAGCAACTGCTTAATTTCATCAAGGAAAGTAATCAGCCAGAAATATATGTATACACATGTAAATGTGTGTATTTTTTAAAATGTCTGGACCTATTCCAATATGCTATGTCTTCTGAGTGACCTGGACACTTCCTCATTTTCAAACAACCTACAGCAATGATGGACACAGTTTTTATGAAGCAAAACTTATTTGTAGTAATACACATTGGGAAATATGGCATTATCAGGGTTTTAATCAGAAAATAGAAAATATAGAGGGACTTTAATATAGAGATTTGTTGGCACAGATTGTCGAAGTGCCGAGAGACACACAGGGACTGTGGTGCATCCCCAAAATTAGCAGCATTAGAAAGGGCTATGCCTACCAGGCGGCACTTCCAGAGCTGGGGCCATTTAGTGGAGCCAGACCCATTCTGGGGCTGTCTTTGGAGGCTGAGACCATAAAGATCTGGACTCACTGGAGACATAGCTCCTGGAGGAGACACCACTGAAGGGAAGTGAGAACATACTGATTCTCCCCTTTTTCTACCCTTTCAGTTTCCAACAGTTCCTCCCGTTGGCAAGGAAGCCTTGCAAATGCAGCTCCCAGCAAAGCAGAACAAAGCAGAAGGGCAGGGAGTGACGCTGAGGGCCAGCAGATGAACAGATCACTTAGACAAAATAGCGCCCTTTCTTTAGCACTTTATTTAATATGCTTCTGCGCATTGTCAGCTCTGTCCTACACATCAAGATAATTGTTCCCAAGCTGAAGAAAATCTTGAAACCTTTGAGTTGGAGATTGGGGGCAAAGAGGGGAAGTGTTCCTCAGAACATGCTTTGAAAATGCTGTGGCTATTCAGGCTCCTAACACATTCATGCTTCAGGAAATGTCACTGACTGGGAGAACGGGGGCTGCCCCATTGTATTCAGCACCTGCGAGGCCTCGGAATCTATGCAAGGTGCATCTGCACATGTCCCTTCATGGTCAGAGTGGCCTAAGAGGGGAATTCATATCTCTGTAGGGATACAAGCTAGGCTATCTCTATCTACCTCTGAAGTCCCCAAATCCTTTCTTTCCTGTAGGGAACTTTGTATCTGCTGCTGAGGTAGGTCCACAGTACCAAGCTCTCCTTTGGCAAGATGCACAGACAACTCTAATTCCTTAAAGCCTCCAGTCTGGAAAATTAATAACACATGGGTTACTATACTGTATCGGATCAACTATTTCTCTGACAATAACACAGAGGGTGCATGGACTATCATGTTTGTTCTTTAATAAAATACTTTTAAAGTCATACTCCAACTAATAATAACTTATACTTATTTGATTGCTTACTAAGTGACAGGCATGGCTGTATGCATTCTACTTTTATCAATCAGTGTGATTCTTGGCTATAAACCTGTGAATTTATTTTATTATTACCTTCATTTTACAAATGAGGAAATAGAGTCAAAGAGCATTTAGGTAACTTGTCTAAATGAAGTGTGCCAGTGATTGGTAGAGCTGTACTTAAAGACTGTCCTAAGAATTATAATAGAAGACTTCCCATGATGATATTTCATGGATTCATGACTCATAATTTTATCTAGTTCTTTATACAAGAAATTTCCTAATGGATAGTTGTGTTATATTAAGATATTAAATAGTTTGGGCTCTTAATATTCTCTTTTGAGTAAAGAAATTATATGTGCTTCTTTTTCTCATTCACAAGAGTTGGCCATAATTTTTTTGTATCCAGTATTAATCGAATGAAATATTCATTAAGAAAGATAAAGCAGCTGAAACAATAATGTTAGGGCTTTTGTGTTTCAGGTATAAAACCCTCCGGTAATGGTCTGGTGAAGATCTGTTTTGAGGGAAAGAAGCAGGGACTAGACACTCTAAGGACCCTAGTCAAGTTAGAGAATCACAAAAGCATTCATCTTGTTTGCCTGTACTGCATTTGCAGCGTGACTCAGTGTCTTTGTCTTCTCTTATTAAAAGCAAACAATTAGTGATGTGAGCCCAGCATTGAACAAGTTAGAGACTAACTGAGATAACTAACATAGAATCTAATGCCAACCCCTTCTACCATGAAGAATGCCAGGACAATGAACTTACCCAGTCTTGGGGCCAGGAATGGAGAATGGGAGAGTTTTTATCATTTTTATTTATATACTAGAGGCCCAGTGCACAAAAATTTGTGCACTTGGGGGGGGGGTGTCCCTCAGTCAGGCCTGTGCCCTCTCGCAGTCTGGGACCCCTCGGGGGATGACCACCTGCTGGCTTAGGCCTGCTCCCTGAGGGATTGGGCCTAAGATGGCAATCAGACATCCCTTTGGTAGCCCAGCAGCCCTCGGTGGATGTCCACTTGCCAGCGGGGAGCAGGCCTATACTTCAGTCAGTCATCCTTAACACTGCTGAGGAAGCAGGAGAGGCCCCCACCACCACCGCTGTATTGGCAGCTGCCAGCCTGCCTTGTGGCTGAGCAGAGCTCCCTCTGTGGGAGCTCATTGACCATCAGGGGG
>NW_006291231.1:3078522-3079851 GCF_000327345.1 Myotis davidii
GAGGGGCCCTTGCTGGGTCTGAAAAATAAACTGCAAAGACAGATTAACAGGAGAAAGTATACAGATGTACTTAATGTAAGTTTTATGTGACAGGGGAGCCTCGTTTCTCAAAGTCTCCCATCTCGAACAATTAGGTTCTCGACTAAATTGTACACAGAGAAGAATGTCTTGGTTGTTGACCCAAACTTCAGTTTTCGAACTGACAACACTTTCAAGCTGATATCTCAGCATGACATAAAGTATCACGAAGGCAACAGGGGAGGGGATGCTTTTGGTGCTGGCAAAATTAAGGGTTAGCACAATGTTAAAACATAAAGAGGCCACTGAGAGTGCGAATGTTGCTAAAGGTGTGAAAGAAACAATGATCACAGACAATTAAGAGGTAGAAGGGCTGCTGTTGAGTTGGCTAAAGAAAAAACAGTGAGCTGGTGACAGTCATGGACAAGCAAAGATACTGCATACTCACCTGAAGACATCCCTGGACTTAATGCTAAAAGTGATTCCTTTAAGGCTAGTAGAGGTGGTTCGATAAATTTAAGAAAAGAAGTGTTTACTTATATATTAAACAGTACATTAGACATATACTGTATTTAAGAAAGGTTACAACAGGGAATCATTTGGGGATCTGGAACATATTAATTCAATTTACATTATTTCCCATGGAAAAAAATGATTCTGTTTTAGAACAAATCGCTTCCCGAACAACCTTCCAGAATGAATTAAGTTCCAGAACAGAGGTTCCACTGTATTTATTTACTTGTTCAACAAACACTCATGGAGTGACTACTATGGGTTAACTACTGTACAGAAACACTGGTACATAATGTAAGCAAAACTGGGCATAGCACTTACCTTCATGGTATTTAAAGTCTAAAGGGAGAGGTAGACGTGACATCAATAGCTACACACATTTATGTAAAGTTAACATTGGATAGCTACTTGAATTATTACATAGATTATTGGTATAATAACATACATCCCTTTATTTAGTGGAATTCATTCATTCTCAATTACTAGTATTCCTATATTCACTCATTCAAAGATTATTTGCCGACGGCCTGGGATAGTCTCTCTCACAATCTAAGGGTACAGTAGTGAAAGAAATAGACACAGTCTTTTTACAAACTCACAAACTAATAAAAAGGGCAGAAATTAAATATATAATTATGCATTCAAGTGTAGTGGCGTGGGATGTTTAGCTCCTCATTCTCTTTTTCCTCAGACTGATACAATTAAGGCCAAGGACACATAAAGAAACTAGATGGAATGAAACTTGACATGGTATGGATTGTTTTTGTCCTGAAATTATACTGCACTGAGGCCAAACCA
>NW_006291231.1:3079868-3104119 GCF_000327345.1 Myotis davidii
GGTTCTCCCTCTCCCTTCTCTTGCTGCTCAGTGGGATCCAAAGCCCAGCCTCTTTCTCCTCCCTACCCACCCCATCAGCTGTGGGACTGGGTCCAGGATCTCCAGAGGCCAGAGGAAAGGGGGAGATTACAAAGCTCCAAAGCAGGAGGTTTCCCTTTACCTGGAGAGATACACTGGATTGATGTATCTACGTATCCATGTGCTTGGATGTTTAAATTAAAAAAAAAATAAAGAAATACCCATGCATGTTAATACATACTAGTCCAACTTGTACTACTTTTCTCTTATTTACTTGGAGAGGTATGTTGAAGGAGATCAGAATCAACAGTTTCAAAAGTCTTAAGGACTTTTGGTGCATTAGACCAAGAATCAGCTAATACAAAATTATGCTTCTGGCTATATGAGTATATACCCAATAAACTCCTTGTGTAAATATGTGTGTGTGTGTGTTGTGTGCATTTTATAGTCTTGCTTATCCCCTGCTATATTTAAGAAGACCTTGGGGTAGTGTATCTTCACTGCACATTGGAATCAGCTGGGCCATTTTAAACAATTCTGACTCCTAGGTCCGACTTCCAGAGAACCTGCTCCGAAATGTGGTCTGTGCATTGGGAATTTAAAAACTGCCTGAGTAACTCTAACGTCTGTGAAAGGTTAAAAATCACTAGCCTAAAGCAAAAGTATGGCTTAAGAAATGAAATGAAAGTGTATTTCCCTTCCTTACCAGCATTAATGCTATAAATATCAGCATTACACTTGGGGCGTAAACCCCACCGATTAACTACTGTTTCCTCTTGCTTTGCCATCATCCCCCACTACAAATGTCTGAGATAGAGCTTCCCCAAGACTCTCCCAAAATTCTCCCCCTACGCTCACTTGTTACTGCTTGCAATGTGCATCCCTACCTCACGTGACCTTTGTGGGGAACTGCTTGTGCCTCTGAGATGCTCTCCCCTGCTTAAAGCTTTAGACTCTAGGAGGAATTGAAGTAAGTATTAAGGTAACCATTCTACTGCCACATATACTGCTTTCTCTGAACTCATATGCTCAGAACTTTGCTTCTTCTTGAGGTTATTGAATATGTATAACTCTTATTTCAGAATACAGATGGAATGACACTAGAGCACATATTTAAATAATGTAGCATTACATGACCGAAGGTGAGGAAATAAGCATTTTCCATTTACCCTGTGGCATTTTTACATAACATTTGAAAAATAGGAAATCATTAAGCTTCAAATAGCACATTTAGTTTCTCTTCTCTAATAAAGATTTTCTTGATGTGGGAAATGAGAGTTTTAAGCTGAACATGGGAAATATGATTGCAATTTCAATCTGAGCATACCCACATTTAATCATTAACATAAAATGTGAGTTGCTGTGAGTGGCAGACTTAGTGCCAATTAGATGTTCCTTTAAAACGCTCACCACATTTAAATTGGACATTAATACTTAAATATTTACATTTGTAAATCGTCTACTTTCTGAAACTTGGAACATAGCATCAAGTCAATTTGTAATGGGATTCATCCATCTTTCAGTTTTTTGAAAATAAACATTTATTGAGTGCCTCCTATATGTTAGGCAACACTCAGCATTGATATACTAAATTGATATTGTATTCTTTCATGAATCTCATAGTCAAGTGAAAGATATAGGTAACTAAAAATATAAACAAATAGCCTTAGCAAATTTGGCTCAGTGGATAGAGTGTTGACCTGCAGACTGAAGGGTCCCAGGTTCAATTCTGGTCAAGGGTACATGCCCAGGTTGTGGGCTCGATCCCCAGTAGGGGGCGTGCAGAAGGCAGCTGGTCAATGATTCTCTCTCATCATTGATGTTTCTATCTCTCCCTCTCCCTTCCTCTCTGAAATCTGTAAAAATATGTTAAATATATATATATATACACACAAAATTATAAATTGAGATAAATACAATAAATGAAATGGGAAATGTACTCTAATGGCAAATAAAAGTAAGATATTTTAGAGATTTGCAAATTAAAAAGCTTGGGTTGGTGTATAGGGCTAGCATTCTTAGTATTAAAACAGTATGAGAGAACATAAAGTGTTCAAGTGTTATTCTGGTTGCATCCCCTGGTATGATTTCTCCTTTATTCTCTCTTTTCTCATTACTGCTTATAAAATAATAGTTAGATCTACAGGTTTCTTACCAGACTCAGAGTTGGGTTTGTTTGTTTTTTGTTAAGAATATTTCATGAGTTGTGGTATGCATTTCTACCAAGAAACACAAAATATCTGGTTGTCTTGATTTTTCTGATGTTAGCAGCCACTGATGATCATTGCCTACATCCATTATTTGGTTAGTGTTGCCAAAAACCCCTTCAATTTGGTGTGTGAGTAATATGGGCACATTTCCTGCCTTATCTCTAGAATCAACTATTTCTCTTAGGAACCCAGTTCCTTTCAGTTGAAAATGGTAACAATGAGTGCAACAATCTGAGTACTCATTGTTACCAGGGCTGGTCACTATGTATACAGCTAGGCGCTAGCTACATCACACATTCACACAGTATTTTCCTTTTAAATTTAGAATTGCCAGGCTTTTACTAAACTTCTTGAATCTTGCCATGGTCTTTAATGTCATCAGAAAAAGTGAATGAGAGGGTAGGGAGGGCCCACGCCTGAGTCCTGTGAAAATACATATTTAGAGGATAGAGAAGAGGAAAAAGACCCGACAAAGCTGGCAGAGAGGAGCAAGTGGGTGGCGCCTTGAAAGCAAGGATATGATAATGTTATGAGAAGAAAACAATTGCTTAGGACGATCCTGAGAAGTTAAATAATATGTGAAATTGTGTGAAGCTGTATTTGAAAGGGGAGCTGTTCTTGCAGTGGGGTGACAAGGACAGAACCCCATCACAGTGGGTTGATAAGTAGCTGGGAGAAGAGAAAATGGAGGCAGTAGAAACGGTGATATGTCCTCATTCTGAAAGATGGAAATAAAGTGGCCATTTATAGGCTGCTTTGCCTCAAGAAGTATTTCTTAATTGATAAAACCTAGGTCTCAGTCAGGGCAATTTTTTTTTCTTAAAATCTGAGAGAGAGGGGGCGGGGGCACCCATGTTTACAAATGTAAATCCATGGGATAGATTTCAACACAGTTTCCTTTTACATTCCTGGATTCCTTAACACACTGAACTATTCATTGTATAAAAATGTATTCACAAATTCCTTTTGAAAAGTCTGTTCCATAAACCAAGAGAATTTCTATCTTCACTGAACAGCACAGGTCTATAGGAATCATAAATCACTGATGTCTTACTGCTTGTCCCAGGACTCACATGTCATTTCTTTATATTAGCTCTGGATCCCTCTTTATTCCAACAGATTTCCAAACTTTCTGCCCTTTCCACATGTTGTAATAGACTCACCTAAAGTCATTACCTCTAGACTATGTTTCTCAGCCTCACCGGCATGGCCAGATGGTGTGTTCCTCTCCTCTACAGCCCGTTAGTTTATTTTAGCAAACCCTTGAGACTTCTTTAACATCCCATAAATGGAGCGGGTGAAGGCCAGATTCTTTGTAGGTTAATGATTTTGAGATCAGTATTTTTGAAACCTAAGCACTGTTTCAGCAAAGGCAAAAAAAATCAACAGATGGGCACCAGGGTCACTATCAGTGATTATGGTGGCAATAAAACAGCTTACATAAGGCAAAGAACAGACTGTGTGGTTGGATTTAGTCCTTCCCCGCAGTTATGTGATAACAGCTACAAAAGCAAATCAGGCCTGCCTGTTGCTTCAAAGTCTTTAGGCGTGAAGATAAATGGTGAAATGACAATAATTATTCTCAGGCTTTCCAGTTTGGCAATGTTTTACTTCTTACGAAGGGTTCTCTTTCCAGAATTGCAAGGCCTGCCTTTGAAATGAAGGGGCCATGTTATTGATTAACTTTTATTTTACAACATACAGTCTGTAGCAAATAATCTTAATATTTTTGAAGAATAGCACTCTTTTGAATCAAAAAGGGCTCTGTATAAATGAACCCAGTGTGACTGTTCAAATGCAGCAAAATTATTTCTCTGGGGGGATAATTCTTTTTAATAACTATGATTATAAACAGTTTACCTAAAAATAGTACCTACAAAAATCTGGGTGATTTTCTTACAAAGAAATTCCAGAAAGGAAACGAGGGTGGGTTTTAAAGAAGGGAAAATATGAAGGGTTATTAGTGTGCTTTGAATCACATTTATTTATTTTTTGGCAGGGTTTCAGGGACAATAAGAGCCCACTGTGGCTTCAGGGTCGCTCTCTCCCTTTTGCCTTGATTATTGCTATCACCAGAGGGCTTTGTCTTTCTAATTGCATGTACACCAAAGAGCAAATTAAAACACCTGAGGCAGGAGTGGGGTGGAGGATAAGTACAAGAGGTGGAGCTGAGCATGGCTGAGGTTCAAAAATAGCTATAATTTCTGGGGGGAGGAGATATCTTTTTTTTGAATCTTTTATTTATTTTTGAATTTAATATCCCAGTTCCTAAATTATCTCCATTTGCAGATTCATGTACAACTGGTCTGAAAGAAATATTGTGCTGAGGTGACCAGGACTATAGATTAAATGTCATAAAGAATGGCCTTCAAAAACTGCAACACATAATTATAAATGCCTTCTTATTGGCTAACATCTTGAGGCATGGCTAGACTGGAAGCTAAGCTGATTATCAGAAATTTTGGACCTCAAGATGTCTGGCAATTGCAGTTTTACTTCTACTCTAGGGTAGGAATCAGTATTGCCGGAGTAGACCATTCCATTCCTAGCTATGAGGTCATGGATGCAAACCACCATTTCTTCACTGATAAGTTTTCAATTACCTATACAAGTTTCACATTAAAGCAAAATGATTTGGCTCAAAGAATGCCATACATCTGAAAATGCTTAAGTTGTACAAATCGGGCTGTTGCTTTGAATAGCTCAACTTTTTTTTTTTTTTTTTTTTTTTTAGAAATGATCTTATCTACTTGGAAAAGATGTCTCCTTCTTGATTTCCCTTCATTTATTTAAATATTTAAACGTAAAAAGCACTTAGCGCCCATTTGCCAAAATGGTTGATGTCCTTACATCATCAAAATTACCTGTGCTGATGAAAGTAGGTAATGGGTCTGGAAAGAATAAGGGAATAATACTTCATACTTTATCTTATTTCCAAGTGTTTCTTTTATAAAAATTGGAGGAGGGGAGTCCTTTTTGTTCTTTAGCTCAAATTATGCCTATCGCAAAGCCCAGCTAACCACCACACAAAAATAAAAACACGTCTAAACTCATGATAAGGAGCTGAAAGCATGGGAGAGTCCGTGGGCCAGAGTGGACACCCTGGGTGCCTCCCAGCCTGTCTCCTTGGAACCGGGTATGTGCTGTCTCAACACATTGTCCTGAGGAAAACAGCCTCAAGGTCTCCTTTTAGTAGACAAGTCAATCAATTGTTATGCAGAGGGACAAAATATTGCCAAGTTTTACATTTGAGTCAGTTGCCATCATTTGGGGGGAAAAATCAACATAGTAAAAAGCTGTCCCTTGGCTTTCTGAACTGAGTTTAGGAACGCTTTTATCTCCCATTTGCAAGATGTCCTCCATTTTTCCTGTGGAATCACTCTCTCTAATCAGGTCCCCATGCATTGGGGCGGGGGCGGCGGGGATCCCATCTGTTACGTTAGCAATGAGCAGGCTAAGCAAAAAGGGAGGCAAAACATCAGAGGTGGAAACAGTCTTGAAATCCTGTGAGGAATGCTCCGAAGGCACACATACAGACACATATTTTAGCAGTTTCCTGGAAACAATGGAAATCCCTCCTCTTCTTGAAAAACCTCCCGTCCTCCCTCTGCTCTCTAATTCCCATCCAAAAGCCAGTGTTTTAACAGCGGTAATGTTCCCGGAATGAAACAAAACGTGTTTGAGAGGCAGCATGGGAGGCTGAGAGCCGTAAACATATGTGCAGTGTAGAGCAGTACTAACATATAGGCCTTTTTAATTAGACCCCCAAACTGCTTTTTTAACACTATTTTTAAGTTAGAATTTATATGGTTTTCTGTCATATAGATTCATACTACACCAAGCTTTCCTTTTAATTAATACACAAACAAAGGCTACATCATGGGTTGCCCGGAGATGGCACATTCATCCTCACTAATGAGGATACAGTGTAAGGATGCTCACTTCTTGCCTAAGGCTGTGCTATTTTCAGTTCTCATCCTGTAATTGCAGAATTAAACAGTTTACACTGGCTTTTGTGATTAGGAAAAGGAGAAACACATTTTAGGAGGTTAAAATCATAGTTACAATTTCCTAGTAGTGCCAAAACTTTAGAATGCTTTGGATAAAGGATTTCTGTCTTTCCAAGCATATTCCACCCCCCGCCCCGCCCCTGTACCTTCCACCACCACCACCACACACACACACACACACATTGGAATGGACCAGTGGTTTTCTGGGGAGTGTGAAAACACACACACACACACACACACACACACACCGAATTTCCAGATTAAAACTCTTTGGTTGGGCAGAATTAAATAGTAAGTTGAAGCCACTCTAATTGGTCAATAAGAAATACTGAGCCAAGTGCCTAAAAGGAGTTGAAAGAAAGTGAACAATGATGGCAGCCAAATGTCTGGACAGGCCATGAACTCATCAGGCCTTGAGCAATAGCCTGAAACAAGGGCCCATTATTAAAAATTCTCTCACAGGTATTCTGCTAGATATAAAAATGAGCAAGAAAAAAGCCTGCCTTATGCACAACATCAAATGAATGAGAAGGAACAGACATAAGTAAGTGAAATATAAGGTAAACCAAGTTAAGCCAAGGGAGTGCCCAGCTGTTAATGATGAGGGAAGCTTTTTGGTGGATGTGGGACACCCAAATGGTGAAAAGGTTTAGCAAGACATTTGTTTCAAAATGGGATTTCTTGCATTAAAGAGAGAGTTTATTATTGAGGATGTTGTTATCCTATCTAATAAAAGAATAATATGCAAATTAACCATCATTCTGACACAAAGATGGCGGTGCCCATAGCCACAAGATGGAGGCGCCCAGTCCTCTCAGCCTCACTGGAGTCCTCCAGTCCCAGGGGGTGGCCGCTGAGAGCAGGGCCTGCTTGGCCATTGCCCACGGTGACGCAGGAGCAGCCAAGCGGGCTCCATAGACAGCAGAGAACCACTGGAGTGGGCCTAAGCCATCAGTAGGACATCCCCTGAGGGTTCCTGGATTGGAGAGGGTGCAGGTCGGGCTGAGGCATGCCCCCCCCCCAGCGCCTCCCATGCACGAATTTCATGCACCGGGACTCTAGTTTAATATAATTTCCTTGTCCCCTGCCTTCATGTGCCTGATACAGTACAGACCAGGGAAGGAAGAAGGTGCTCAGTGAGAAGCAGGAAGGAGGAACTCACAGATCTGAAAAGTTTCATGACAAACTAACAGTTGAAAATAGCTTAGTGCAGAAATCTAGTGGTTTACCAAAAAACAAACAAAAAAACAGAAGTGAACAACATCAAACTTCTAATACTCCTCATTCCATGAACCTTAGTGTAGGGGTATTCTAGAGTCCTTTCATTCTGTGCACACAGAAATTTCAGTTGGGATCAAAATAAAACAAAAAAAAATCTGTTTTCCATTGATATAGAAAATAGAGAATGTCCCTATTTCTAGATGGAAAAACACATAATGTAAATTACTTATTGACATCAGGTTATACATTCAAATATTGAGGGATTTCATATGAATAATTTGTATAAATTTGTATTAATATATATTTTGCTTTGTTTTTTCTAATGGTGATAACAAATGTGAGTTACATAGAAAACAAAGGTCTATTCTTATAGAGAAACTGGATCTAAATAGATTTGTACAATATCTAGCTAATATCTACCAATATTATGTACTGATAAGAACACTTTATTAGAAGGGAAGCAACTTGCCCATTACAAAGACCATATCCTTAGAGAAAGTACCCAAACTTTTGTCTGAATAAATAAATATAACCTCCATACTTTTAATTTTGTGTAGCAATTTTGGAGGGCTGATAGAGAAATCATACGTGGAGGTGCCTTAAACATTTACACATTCACATTCAATTACGTAGAGCCTTGTGAATAGATGCTTTGAAATGTTAAATTTGAAATGTTAAATTAATATGGAGCTGAAATAAGCCTCTTACAACTCAGCAGTCTAATCCCTTTACAAAGTAAAAGACCCCGCTATTCAAGAATTTCTAGGTAGTAATGTTTTCACATACCTTTGCTCCTTGCTAGAGTTAGGTCATTGCTATAACTATCTAGCTCAGACAAAACAAGTGGGATTTCTGACAGTCATCTATATTAAAGCCTTAAAAGTTAAACTTGATCCACTGATAGCTTCTTTAGAATTAAATTATCGCAAATATATATATGGAGCCAAATATACTCAAATGTAGTTGATAATTTGATTCTGAAAATCTTTGGGAACATCACTGCTAATCACCTTGCATCATAAACACATAAATCTAGTCACTTTAATCTGTTTTATTTTGGAACTGCATTTTCCAGAGGTCAGTAGAATATTTGCTTAGTTTGAATTAATTCAAACTTTCTCTCAATTAAAAAGCTCAGATAATGTAGCTCAATTATATATATATAATTAATTTTAAGAGAGGAAGAGAGAAGGATAGAGAGATAGAAACATCAATGAGAGAGAAACATTGATTGGCTGCCTCCTGCACAGCCTATACTGGGGAACAAGCCCACAACCCGGAAATCAAACTGTGATCTCCTGGTTCATGGGCTTACTGACGCTTAACCACTGAGTCACACTGGCCAGGCAAATATAGTGATTTTTAGTTAAATTTACATTAGTTAATCTGCTCTTAAAAAGCAATTAAATTGCTCTTTAAAGTACCTATAAAAGTTTTATTTTGATGCTGTGTTTCATTGAAGTTTCTTCCAAATTGTGTTATTCAGAGACTGTATGTTAGAATATTACTGAAAAGTTTTTAGCTTCTTGTGACTAATTAGGCAGAATTAAAAAATATGTGCTCTATTTTAATCCTGTGCATTCAGCAAATCATGTTTACTTTTTTCCCCCTTCAAAAAGTTCCAAATTGAGGAAATACTTTCATGGTTTATTTGGGTAGCTAATAAATAAATAAAAAGAAGAATGTGGAGTGGATGGGAGGGAAATTATTAGAAAACTATCTCACAGAATCAAAGGTAGAGAAAGCAGCCAGCCTTCAGAGAACCCAAAGCAAGAACAGGAGAGCAATCGCAAGCCACAGATCCCCTCTGGATCTCATTTGGAGCTTGTATGGGCTTGTATCTTTGCTTCTCGCTTCACTCCACCCAAATAAATTGTTTTACTGATGTATAAAAGTAGAAAATGTATGGTTCAATGAATTTTCACAAAATGAACTCACCAGTGAAATCAACACCCAGATTGGTAACTTGAACAGTACTCATGTCGGAAGACCCCTTTTTGGCTCTCTCACTCATTAGCTTTCTCCTCCCAGTGGTGAAGTTCTATCACAAATTAGTTCTACCCATTTTTAGACTTCATGTAACTGGAACTATACAATATGTAGTCTTTGATGCCCAACCTCCGTCAGCCAGTAAAATTTTTGTGGGAGTCATCCATAATCGTATATATTGTTTCATTCTTTTCATTGTTATATACTAGTAGTATTCCTTTATGCAACTATACCTCAATTTATCCATTCTGCTGTGGTTGGAAATTCAGCTTATTTTCATATTTGGCTACTTAGAAAACTACTTTTATGCACATACTTCAGCTTGACTCTGGTGCTCATATCTGTGCATTTCTGTTGGATGTATACCTGGGAGTAGAAAGTCTTGATCATAGGTCATGTGCATATTTAACTTCAGTAGATACTGCTAGACAAATTTCCAAAGTGGATATACCAACAATGTATGGACTCTTCAATTGCTCTACACTCCCACAAGGTAAATGTAAATTAAAACAATAAAATGTAAGATAACATAAAGTTACATTATATCTAGGATGAAAGTAAGAGTATACTATTTATAGCATTTTTCAAATCCAGAATTTTCATTTGATTTCTTTTGTATAGATTTATTTTCTCAGCAGAAAGTCTTCATTTTGTCCTCAATTTGGGAGACATATTAGTCACATTTATATTAGAGTTCACGTGAGATAATCCAATGTCTAGATTATCTGTGTAACTGTTTCTATTGGCTGCTTTTCCTCTTGGTTCTATCTCTTGGTATGCCTTATAAATTTTAATTGAGGCTGTATTTAAGAAAAACAAAAGTGAGAGACTTTGTAAATGTGGTCTTCCCCCAAAGAGAGGAATTTCTTTACCTTCCTGCAGAATATTTGAGTAGGAGTAGGCCAAATTTATCCAGTATTACTCTGAATTGATTTGGGAACAGATTGAAGCCTTTTATAAGATTGACCTGTCTAGTTGTTCAGATGTCCCAACTGAAGCTGGGCTGTCTACTAGGCTCGTTGGACTTTGATAGGCTCTTAGCTCCAATTTTTATCTCCCAGCACAGTGAGGCAACTGATAACTCTACTTAGGTTTTTAGCCTCTTAGCAACTGTTCTCTGCTCGGTTCTCAGACTTCCAGTCTGTTTCATTTACAAATGGCAAATGCTTCTGGGGAAAGCAGCTCGTACTGTCAGGTTTACTTCTCTGAGCTTCCCTTCTCTTCAAAATATTGGCCCCTCAACCCTGAGCTGCTTTGCTAGCCCTGAAGGTCAGAATTTTTCTCCCCAGGTCCATTAGACTCCTGAAGGCTATATTCAGCTTCTCTGCCTTAGTCAACTCTTTCTGTTTGATTTATGAGCGTGTTAGGCAACGCTACTTATGAATCAACAAACGTATTGAGGCAAAAAGCAGTATGGATTGTCCTGTTTACCTCAATGAGTTTCTCTTCCCTACAGATGTTGACCCACTAAGCACCAGCTGTTTTGATATTTCAATAGTATTTTAGATTACTATTATATTTTGCCCAGTTTTTGAAATTTTCTTTATTATGAAGATTAGTGTGCTATAAATTAATCTACCATCACCAGAAGAAGCAGAATGCCTCTCTTTTATTACCTCTTCCAGTATGAGAAGGCAAAACACAGTTAATTCTTGTATTATTATTAATTATTGTATTATTTTCCATATGAACAACTACAAACCTACTTTTGCCCCTCCCTGTAATAAATTCTATAGATAGAAAATGCCAGCAAGGTCTGATGAGGCAAACATAATGAGAATTATTTTCTGATACGGACCTCTCTATAGTTAGAAATTAGCTGTCAAAGCTCACTCTTCACATGCACATGTGCATTTATATGTATTTACTTATTGTGTATGTAGGTACTTTATATGCATTATAGTTGCTTGTATTTTTATTACTGACCAGAATGTTTCATTGCTTTCCTGTCTACCATTCATACAAGTTTAATGTTGTATTTTATATTATCTTCAGTACATTATTTTCACTTCAGGGGATCCCCCTAATTTTTTCAAGAAAAAAAAATCATTCAGTTCAGGTGACTTTTATTATTTTTCTTGGATTTATTACAATATTTTCCCCAAGAATAATACCATTTTAGTAATTGAGTTACCTAGAGATTGCTGATAAATATCTGAAATATTAGGTATTACGCTTTTTCTGGGTTGTTTTTTTTAATCAAGCATTCTTTCTTATTTACAATTGTCCAAGTTGGTTTCCACAACTCTGCCATTTGTCTTCACTTGAAGTTGCTCATCCTTTTAGTTGAAGCTTTATGTATTAAGCCATATTGTGTTTAAGGAGGCATAGAGGCTGCAAAGATGTGTGTGCTCAGTGAAAAAGCAATGGCCTGATAGCAATACTTTCTCCCAGAGCCATTCTTTACACAGTTTGTAGGGCAAGACATGAAGGGAAAACCTCTGCTTGGAAATTTGGATGTGACATGAAACCTGTGGTATGAAATCACTGCCTCTCCCACTCTCGATTTCCAAATAGAAGTCTATTCTATATGGTCCTCACCCTCCAAAGTGACATTACCTTTATTATTACCCGATTCCTTCTTTCTCTTAATTTTATTCCCCACCTATCCTTGTTCATCCATTCACTTCTTATCGTCTGTGACTCACAAATTATCTCTTTATGAACTCAGTGGTCCTCTCCATTCCCTGTCCTAATTTCATTTTACTCTATTCTTACCTGTTCTTCCTGATTTCCACACCTATAATCTGACACATATATACATTATTATATGTACAAAGGTATACACATGGAAAAAAACTTATAGACTTGGTGAGTCTGTAAACAAATTGGTTTCTCACACTTTCTTTATTCCCCTTCCTAAATATTGCTTCCTCTGTATTCTTTTTTAATCTCGCCTAGAATGAGGCCACACACCCAGCTTTAATACTATTGGTTCTTAATAAGAGTTTTTAAAGGATGAGAATTTGACAGTCAGAAACATGGAGCTTCAGCCTTGGAGGTTTTTATTACCACTTGGGAATAACCGAAGTTCTGAGAGATGGATGAGAGGATCAGGCTTTCTCGCAGCGCTCAGAGGAAATCGCTGAAGTACAAAATCATGCTGGGCTGGAATATGTTCTTGGTGGATAAGAGCTATTAGTTTAGAGTTTCTTTCCTTTTTTTCCTCATGATAAATACACATGCAGAAGAATGTGATACATATATGTGTGTATATATATATATATATAGTGTCCCCCCAAAATGAATACACACTTTAACAGCTGATTCTTTCATTTTGAAAGTAAAATGTATTGTAATAAACACTGACTTTATAATTATTCAAAGTGTGTATACATTATTGGGACACCCTGTATATTTCACATATGTAAATATAGACATACATATACATTTGAAGGAAAAATAATGTATTAGTTATATAACCACAATCAAGTTTGAGAAGTAGAATACTGCCTGTTTCTTTTTTTTAAAAAAATATTTTTTTATTGCTTTCAGAGAGGAAGAGAGAGATAGAAACATCAATGATGAGAGAGCATCATTGATCAGTTGCTGCCTGAACTGCCCCCACTGGGGATCGAGCTACCAACCCAGGTATATGCCGTGACAGGAATCGAACCCTGACCTTCTGGTCCATAGGTTGATGACCAACCACTAAGCCATGCTGGCCAGGCATTAACTGCCTGTTTCTTAAAAACAGACAAACAAATAAAAACCCTGTGTGCCCTACCTCAATACATCCTATCTTCCCTTCATGGGTAACCAATAGCCTTAATTTTGTACTCATAATTTCCTTATTTTTCTGTATAATTTTATTCCAAAAACTTTATGAATGCTCCAAAGGGAAAGGCAGTGCAAAAGGTCATGCTCACCTTAATGAGTTTTCGTTCTCCAGAGGACCTTTCCCCTTCAAGTCCTCAGGAGACCTCAGTTCCTTCAGACATCAGTTTTCTTACTTGCTCGTTTTTTATCCAGCTCTTCTCGTCATTCTTGGCAACACAGTTTGCTGGATATGAGCTAGTCCATTCATTCCAGAGACAGAATTCTCTCCATATTTACTAATATGAAAAGTACAGTGTGATATGAAGAAACCTGAGTCCAGGCTGGGAGGGTCCTTCTATGAGAGACCTTTGTAAAGGATTAGAGGTTTGCCAGGGAGGAAGGAGAAAGGGCATTTTAGGTGATGGAATCAGGCAAATTAGCAGGTATGTGAGATGGCATAATATCCCTGGGGAAATGCAAAAATTTCTCACTTCCCTACAGCCCCTTTTTTGAGTGCTGAGACCAACCACTTCCAATTTGTTCTGAGAGCTTGAGAAATATCCCTTCATTTAAGAGTTTGAGAACCAAAATTTACATTTAAGAAGGCCAACATAAATAGCATGTCAGTGTGAGTTTTACTACCAGGTTGTCTTTTAAAAACTCCTCCCTTGCTTTCTTTCTCAAATAGACTTTCAGTGCTGTGTTCTCCTCCAACAATTGTCATTAGCCCCTCACTCACTGGGTTAACCTCTGATACATGGGAGATATGCTATACTAGCCACATGCCTGACCTCACTCTACCGGGGACTCATTTGGTAGCTGACTGAAGACCTGTTCTGTGTCCACCACTCTTGACTCTTGGAGTTCAGCTTAGGGAGCCAAGATCTAAATACATGAAAAGTCGATTCACTTTCACAATAACTAATTAACACCTGCTATGTCTAGAATGGCTCTCATTCCTCAGTTTTTCTCCAGCTCTTCTAGTTATTCTTGACAGGACAGTTGGCTCATAAGAGCTAGTCCATCCATTCCAGAAACAGAATTCTTGTGATACAAAGATGCATAGAATTAGTGCCTGTATGCCAGGAAATATGCACTCAAATGATCTGAATGTAATAACAAAAGACTAGAAACAGTAAAATGTCTGTCAATGGCAAATGAATAAGCTATGATATAAATATTCAGTGGAATGTTGCAAATAAGTCAAAATAGTTCATTCTGCTTGAATACATCAATGTGGGTACATCATAGAGAAATATGTTGACTAGGAAAAAAATAGATTGTTACCTTTTAAATATATATTATTGATTTTTTTACAGAGAGGAAGGGAGAGGGATAGAGAGTTAGAAACATCAATGACAGAGAAACATTGATCAGCTGCCTCCTGCACACCCCTCACTAAGGATGTGCCCACAACCAAGGTACATGCCCTTGACCGGAATCAAACCTGGAACCTTTCAGTCTGCAGGCCAACGCTCTATCCACTGAGCCAAACCAGTCAGGGAAGATTGTTACCTTTTATATAAGCCTTGACCACACACATATGTACAAACATTTGCACTAATAACATAGAGAGTGTATATACAGAACTTAACATGGACCCTTAAAAACATTTTATTCTCACAAAAACATATGAATTAGATTCTTATTATCCTCAGTTTTCAGATGAGGGAACTGAAAAGTTTAATAATTTGCTCAAGGTCACACATTTCAAAAGCGCAGAACTGGTCTCAGAGTCTGTGTTCTTCAGTGTCATGTTATACTGTCTCATGGAAGCCTGGCACTCTTGCTGGGTATAATATTCATCAATTTCATGGCAATGGTTATCTCCCAAGGGGAGGAAGGAAAATGGAATAAATGGTAGGTAGGACTTTTATTCTATGAATAGCATATTACTTCTTAAAGAGAAAGAAGAAAAGAGGCCTATAGCAAATTTGACATGATATTAAAATTTGCTTTATCTCAAGTATCTCATATGAATTTTTCCTTTATTTCTGTTTATTTAAAGTATGCAATGAATTGAAATATTTTAATATGATAAATAAGAAATGGACTTCATGTCTCGTAAGAGAGGTAGCCATGATAACAAAAACTGTCTTGGTACAATGTTATTGTTATAATTAGCAGAATACATAGAGCACATGAATTGTTTACAAGCATTATTACCTCCTACATACACTGCCTGGAAGCAGGTAAGACAATGATAATAATTTGACATATAAGCAAGCTGAGGCTGAAAGAGGTCAAGTAACCTGCTTAAGGCTGTGCAGTGATTAGTTGTTGATAAGCCAGTTTTTGTTGCCTTATCAAACAATGACGACAACAGCACTTTTCTCATTAACAATAGTCCAGAAACACATGAAGCGTGAGAAGTGCCTAGAAGAAAAGGAATCCAATGAACATGTCACTAAGGAGTCCATTCTTTTTTATGCCAAAGACAGTGCTTTCTTTTCTCCCCTTTGTCAGAAATCATGAATGAAAGCCTGGGAAACATTCCAAAATCTCCCTTTCCCCATCTCCCCGCCATGACCACCACCATGCATTCAGAATGAAAAGAAGAATGCATGAGACAATCTAGCTCTCATGCTTTCTTGCAGACCTGTGCTGTTCAATATTGCAATCACTAGCCACATGTGGATCATATTTTCTGCAAACAGCACAAGGTACAGTAATACCTACAATGCATAATTTATTTAATTTAATTGCAGTTTTGTAATTTTACCCCCAGTTATGTGCTTTATGGAATTGTTTACACCTGATCACATGTCATTTTTCTTAAATACTTAATATTTTTTCATAATACTATCATCCCTCCCCCAAATGTTTTACCATGAAAGTTTAACAGGAAAAGTACTCACTAGGTTTATCTACTTTCCCCTTAAATTCATTGAGCATCCTTATAACCAGTGTTTTGGACTCTGAATGTGTTAGATTGCTTGTCTCCATTTTGTTTAGTTCTTTCTCTGGAGTTTTGTTCTGTTCTTGCATTTGGCACATGTTAGATAGTCTCATTTTGGCTATTTCCCTGTGTTTGTTTCTATATATATTATGAAGAGCTGCTTTGTCTCCCAGTCTTGGTGGCCTTATGTACTAGGTGTTCTGTAGGGTCCAGTGGCACATCCTCCTCAGTCACCTTCTATTGTAGTTGAGCCTTGATTTCTGTCAGCATATCAATGGGAGAGATTTATCCCCAGGCCAATCAGCTGCAAGGACTGGCCATAACCTCTGTGAAGGAGGGGACCCACAGAGCAGGTTCACATTATTGGAGCTCTGGTAACTACTGAGTCCGCCCCTTGAGTGTATCACACATGGAGATGCTTTGGCATGGTCTGAAGCTGTCCACCAGTTGTGCTGGTTGTGGGGCTTCCCAGGAGGTGCAGACTAATGTCAGCCACCACCTGTGTTCTGCCCAGGGTCACCTGGCATGAGCTACAGAGCAATCTGCTGATGGATGCTACTTGTATGGGTTTAGAGATGCCCAGAATAAGCCAAACTATGAACCAAAGCCTGTTAGCCCTATTGCCAGGCCTGGGGGGTGGCAAGAAGTACAGGGTACCCTAACCGGTTTGGCTCAGTGGATAGAGCATTGGCCTGTGGACTGAAAGGTCCCAGGTTCAATTCTGGTCAAGGGCATGTACCTTGGGTGCGGGCACATCCCCAGTAGGAGGTGTGCAGGAAGGAACTGATCAATGATTCTCTCTTATCAATGTTTCTAACTCTATCCCTCTCTCTTCCTCTCTGTAAAAAATCAATAAAATATATATATTTTTAAAAGTACAGGGCAAGGTGAGGCCACATGCTGCTTGTTTGAGAGATGTTAGGAAACTCAGAAGCATGTGCCAAGATAGGCCATTTGTATGGCAAAGCCACCGAAAGCACCTTAGATGGGGCAGGGTCTCAGGGCATCACCAGGGCAGGGCACCCAGTGTCAGCCAGATTGATGGAGACTCAGATATGGTGCCCACCTGCTAGCTCTGTGGGGGAAGGGCTCAGCAAAGAAACAATGGCCCATGCCAGCACTTTTGTCTGGGAGAAAGCTGCCCCCACAGCCCTGATACCAGGCAATTCCGTTCCTCCCCATGTGTCCAAAGCACCTTCCCAGCTGCTGCCGCAGAGGGAGTGAGTCTGAAGTCCATGCATGGGCCTGTGACTCCAGCAGCTCTCTGTCTCATTTAGCCACAACCTCCTCTGGTTCTTACCACCAGAAGTTTGGGAACTTCTGTTCCCAGCACTGAACCCTGGGTTGAATAACCTTGTTCTGGTACACCTCACTTGTCAGGGGGCACCTCAG
The DNA here is from genome assembly GCF_000327345.1 of Myotis davidii. NCBI lineage: Eukaryota > Metazoa > Chordata > Mammalia > Chiroptera > Vespertilionidae > Myotis > Myotis davidii. The sequence goes on from NW_006291231.1 coordinate 3,097,367, forward strand.
CAGCTGAGATATCCCTTCCACTTTTTATCTGCCACATGTTGGTGTGGGACCAGCCTGTTCTGTGTCTCCATCCTTCCTACCAATTTCCATGTGGCTTCTTTATATTCTTAGTTGTAGGACTTTTGTTCAGCTAGATTTCAGGGCATTTTGAATGATGGCTGTTCTGTAGTGTAGTTGTAATTTTGACATGGTTGTGAAAGTATACATTTACTTATGCCACCATCTTGACTGTATCTACATTTTATTTTTTATGCAAACATTTTAACCATCAGATGGGGTACCACATTGTGATCTTTATCGACTTGTCAGAGCCTTAGAGATCTCCTCCAGAGACAACCACAATTCACGACCCAGAGGTGAAGCCAAGGATCCAGCCCCTACTCAGCCCATTGATGTTTAAGTAGCCAAATTCACCTAATGATTCCTCATTCTCAACCACTTACATATCATCTGGGTCAAAGTAGTTGAAGGATCAGGTGGAAGAGCTGCAGACCAAGAAGATTTTGAAGAGGTTGATAGAAGGAGGTGAAGGGGTCCCCTGAAAGCTGTAATGAAAGGGAGGCTCTAAAACTACCTAATAAACCACAACTGGTCTCTATGCCAAAAGGAGTGGGGAGAGTAGGGGCAGTGTAATTCATCCTGGCTCCATTCCAGTCTTATCCTTCCCTAGATCTCAGAGCATGGATCTAGAGAAGCAAACTTGAGCTTCTAAAGAAGTAAGCATAGTGTATAGTTGATTTTTTTTGTCTGCTCTTAATCACATACTTAATCATTTCATACATCCATTATTTTATTTGGTCCTCTCAATTTGAAGTTTAGGAAAGCCGAGTTACCCCATAAATGGAAAATCCAGGACTAGAGAACTCATAGGATGTACTTTTCCATGAGTCCATGGACCAAGGCTATCAGTGAGGGAGAGATGCTGATTAAAAGAGCTGAATGACTGGCCTTGGGTCACACATCAAGTTACAACTGGCTTCTAGATAATCTCTTAACTTGAGAAACACATGGGATGAGGCAATCAGACAGGTTGCACACACACAAGAGTCCAGAAATTGACATATCCCAAATGAAGTAGGAGCACAGTCCAGGTAGGATCCCCCACCCTTTCTCTGCCTGTAGCACTGTTTCCCCTTCCCTGCCTCATGAGACAACAGGAGAACCTCCATAGTAGGAGAGCTCTTTCCTTCAAGTCTAGAACATTCTGTCAAATGTTTTGTGTAACACCAATGTTGCACAATTCTAGAGGGCATTATCCATTCACATTTTTACAGAATTATGTCCCAGGAGGTGAACTGACATAAAATAAGATGGAACAAGGATCCTTGGAGTCATATAACCTCGAGTCATAAACACTCGAGCTAGGAAAGCTAAGATGCATGATCTTGGAGATGGAGTAGGCAGAAAGTCCTTAAAACCCATCTGCTGGGACCACAGAGTTCTCGCGTGAGCAAGTTCCTAAGTAGATTCCTTGGGGATACCTCAGTGCTGAGAGTTCCCATTAAGAACTGAGATAGACTTTTCAGGCTCAAGGAAGAGGCCTTGGAGACTTTGCATCTATTCGTTGCCAGTAGGATAACCACTAGGCATATGTGGCCATTAATAATTTAAATTAATGATAGTAAAATAAAAAATTCAGATCCTCAAGCAAGACTATGCACATTTCAACTAACCAATGGCCACATGTGCCGGGTAGCTATCATATTAGGCAATGCAAATATAGAGCATTTTTTTTTCCTCACAGAAAATATTGTTGGACAAAGAACTTCTCTTCGTCTGATAATCCAGGTTCTACATGAGCCTCTTATTCTTTCCTGTGGACAGCTTCAGGTTTCATTAGGAAGGCCACGTGAGTAGGTGGGGGTGGAGCAAATCCTTGGCAGATGCCTGCCAGCAGAAGAAGGCTGAAGTAGCTAGACTTGAGCAGTCAATGCTTGAGACTATTAGGACAGAGGAGGAGGGCTCTCTGGAAATAAGCTCAATGGGCAGAATTTACAAGGAGGTGGTGAAGAGTTTCATAAATTGCAGGGTCCTCTGTGGAAGTAACTTCTCTTTCTGGTCTTATGCCTTAGATTGTCACTAGAGAAAATGTCCACTTAGGTGAAAAAATATCTTTTGATTATCTAGTGAGAACAAAAATGAGCTTATCTGAGGGCAAAGTTGTATAGATTGTCAAAATGTCTTCCTCATGCACAAAGGCTGTACTCGGGAGATACCTATCACCCATTCTGTATGTCAAGAAAAAGAGAAGATAGCCACATGAACTGTCTATGCAGTCCATAAATTAAAAGCACTTGACATTTGCTATAACACATCCCAATGATATGAATCATCCACTGTCCAGCAAATGGGTTATGCTGAACATTTGCATTCATTAGCTGAGCTGTCATAAAGACAGAGTGTTGGAATTGTTACTTCTAGTCCTAATTCTGAGTATTAGACAGTTGAGAAACAGGCAGACTTTGCTCACGTAGCCCAGAGCTGGTCTCTACATGTGAGCCTCCACCAGCATCTTTCTTCTCTCTTGCTGTGCTTTTCAATGATTGCTAAAGAAATACTTTAGGAGCTGGAGAAAGCTGTCAGATCCCCTGTGAGATTAAATGAACAAGCTCCACAGAACAGAAAGGCAAAAGGAAATCTGCTCAGGCAGGGGCACATTTGCTTTGGCTTGCAGCTGTCAGGAAAAGAGGGAGCTCTGTGCCAAGAGTAAAAATAGGCTCCTCCTTCAGCCGCTTAATGACATGATTTTCTTAGAAAAGTATAATTTTCTTGGGCATGCTCAATTAGACATTGTAGAGACAATATTTTACCCAAAAGAATTTGCTTTGTCTTTAAACTGCTTTGGTAATATGCAAACCCTCTCAAACAAATAAATGCTTTTCAGGAACTCTAAGCTTTAGAGCTGCCCAGTTACTACTGGGGTCAGCCTGTGGATGTCTATCTTCATTAGGATATGATCGTCTCCGATGCACTCTGCAGATCAAAACCATTACCTTCAAAACCATTCCCAGCTCCCAAAGGATAATTTCTGCTTCGGTCCAGGGAGAGTCTAAAAGCTCAGGTCCAGGGAGGGTCTAAACAGCCGTGGGCAAACTACGGCCCGCGGGCCGGATCCGCCCGTTTGAAATGAATAAAACTAATGATGTAATGATGTTTACTTTGAATTTATATTAGTTCACACAAACACTCCATCCATGCTTTTATTCTGGCCCTCCGGTCCAGTTTAAGAACCCATTGTGGCCCTCGAGTCAAAAAGTTTGCCCACCCCTGGTCTAAAATCATGAAAGAAAGTATGATTTTCTTCTGAACAATCAGGATCACTTTGGTGGCATAGCACACCTTTGAAACCATGCATCCCTCAAAGGTCCCTGCTTTACTGTGGGAGAAGTAAGAAGTGATGGCACAATCAGCTTTCCTAACCTGGTGTGAGCTAGCTCCAGCTTGCTACTGGGCACTTGCCTCTTTCTCTCACATGCCACTTTCAATTCAGAAGTAAATCCGATTAGCTCTACCTGCAAACCATATCTAGACTCCAACTTCTCAGGCCCCACACTGCACCATTCATGTTCCAGTCACCATCATCTGACATGTGGAGTTTTGCAATAGCTTCCTAACTGATCTCTGAGCCAGAGGGATCCTTTTGAAAGATAAATCACTTCTCTTCTGAGAACTTCCAGTAGCTTCTATGTTACTGGGCAATGTAAAAGCCATCAAATAGTACTCCATTCTACTTTATTTTTCTGCATTTTCCTTGTCATTTCTAACATAGTAATTTACTGATTTATCATCTAATTATCTGCTTTCCCATTTTGAAATGTAAACCACACGAGGCCACATATTTTTGTCCCTTGTTTCAGAAGTCCTGACTCTTAGAAGAGTGAATGGACATACAGTAAGCATTTAATAAATAATTGTTGAATGAATGAACTTACCTCTTGACTTCTTTGGCCTGGTTGCTCCTCATTCTACCCTCCTGATCCCTGGGCCTTACCTGCCATTAACCATAAGGTGTCCTGCATGACTCTTGGCATGGATCACTGACCTTCACTGCTTTAGACCTCACACTTGATGGGTCAGGCCCTGACATCTCCATAGTCCTCACCCACTTTTATCTCTGCCTGTTTTGATCTGCCTCATTGCCAGTGACAATCTGGTATTACACAAAGAACATTGTGTTTAGGCTCTTGCCCAGCATCTTCATCTCTATAGAAACCTGCCCAAAATGAATAATCAGATAACCCATTTGCTTTCCTATACCTGACACTAACTAGGAGGACCATGAAAATGAACAATTTAGGTGAATGATTATACTTATATATTAAGCAAATACCTGTCTTCACCTGGTACAAGCACATAAAAGAGCAATTAGTAAGCGAGCAAATGATCATGGTCATGATAACTGATATTTATTGCGCTCTCACTGTATGTGGAGCACTTTGTCTGGTTTATCTCTTTTCACATCTTTTCATATCTATTTTTGCCAACTTAGATCAAGAGTTTGGAATTCTAAAGTAGCTTTTCAATCAGAATCATTGTTTTTACCTTTTCTCTACAATTCTAATGTCCACATTACAGTCTAAGTATTTTAAAACACTCCTGAGCCCTCTCAACATGCTTAGTAAAACTCAGACTCTTTATCAGCACCCAAAGTTACTATTTAACATCAGTGAGTGCTTACGATTTTTAATGCTTAATGCCCTCATCAATCCAAGGATAGTGCTTACAATTTATAAGCCTTTTTTAATGCTTAATGCCCTCATCAATCCAAGGAGGTAGAAAAAGAGTCAAGAAGAGTATCATCCTATATACTAAAAGGCTAATATGCAAATAAAGAGTATCATCCTATATACTAAAATGCTAATATGCAAATTGATCAAACGGCAGAATGACCAGTCGCTATGACATGCACTGACCACCAGGGGACAGATGCTCAATGCAGGAGCTGCCCCATGGTGGTCAGTGTGCTCCCATAGCGGGAGTGCTGCTCAGCCAGAAGCCCTGAGCTGGGCTCATGGCTGGTGAGCGCAGCGGTGGTGATGGGAGCCTCTCCTGCTTCTGTGGCAGCACTAAGGATGTCCTACTGAAGGCTCCTACATCCCCCAAGGGCTCCCAGACTAAAAGAGGGCACAGGCCGGGCTGAGGGACATACACACACCCAGTGAAAAAATTTCATGTGCTGGGCCTCTAGTATAGTTAATAAGTGACAAAGCTGGGATTTGAAAGCAATCACTTAATCACTCTGCTATCCTGTTACCCAAATGAGTAAACTGGCCAAAGGTACCACCTCAAATTCACATCCTACGGTGACCTCCACCTGCCAAGCTGTACCACAGACATATAGGCTCACTTCTGCTTCTGGAACACAAAAACCTAATATCCTTCCTCCGCAAGGCTCTCTCGGACCACCCCATCTAAAGTGAAAGCCTCTCTCTGTCATAGCGTTCCGTTCTTTTCCTTCACAAGTTCAGTCACGATCCATGGATTTACTTGTTTGTTTGCATTTTCATCCTCCTTGCCCACCACATATCAATTTTATTTAAAACAGTCTACACCTAGAACTTTTCTGTTTTTAATAAACATCTGTTGAATCTATGCATGAATGAACTCATTCATTCAAAATCTTCACTGCAAACCCCAGGGAAGTTACTACTCTTCATTGACAAAGATAGTAACTAACTTGCCCAAAGTCAAAAAGCTTATACTAGTAAATGGTGTGGCCTGGAGTGGAACCCCAGCCTTTCTGGTTGCACAGTACCAGCAAGCTACGCTGCTTTCCCAAGGTGCTCAGAGTTTAAGGACACTAAAGCAGCTGGCAGATGGGCTCAATAATCTCCTCTATAATTATCTGCAAATTTGTAAACCTTGAAGTGAAAAATAAATCCTCCCTACTCAGGTTTCTTTTTAGAGCGATGACTGAATGACCGAACGGAGCCTCATCTTGGGACTGCACTGAGCAAATCACAGCGCAAGGAGGCAGCTAATTGCCGAACTTGATTGCAACGGCTAATCACAGTCATAGGGAAAAAAGTGTTGGGAATTAATTAGGCAAGGACCTTCCGAACAGCAGCAGGAAGCCTCCAAGTGACCTTTATTTACAGTCAGTTAAACAGAAGTGTGACTAAAAATGCCAGGGAGCAAATCAGATTATTAATATTGATTGCTTAAAGAAAATGAATAATTTAGAAGCCGAGTCAGAATAAATATCCAGTGACAGAGATGAAAGAGCACAGCACACCACATTTCTAACATTCATCTGTCATGTGGGAGTGTCCCCTGCTCGGAAATGGAGAATTTTCACCCTCACAAGGCACAATTAGTTTCATGACCCAGCATGACTGCCACTAGGAACTGTTCTCATGCAGCCAAGCATGGGGAACATTCAGGGTGTTGAACTCAAGCTTTTGTCAACACGTTGCATGGTAAACTAATTACAAGTTCATGGGAGATTGACTCTCCAATTTTTATCAATAAAACAGCAACCCAAAGAAGTTGGATTACATTTCCTGTACTTACTGTGCGAAGCTCATGGGTTCAGTTCTTGATGACAGTCTATTTTTTTGTGCTGCGTATATGACAGAAGTTTTCATTGGGAAGAATAAATGTTTCAGACCATTCACAAGTAAAGGTTCTCAAGGTTTATCTCCAACTTCCAATAGAAGTTGCCTTTCATATACGGAAGTCAGTTTTTTAAAAAAATATATATTTTTATTGATTTCAGAGAGGAAGGGAGAGGGAGAAAGAGATAGAAACATC
>NW_006291231.1:3104315-3118148 GCF_000327345.1 Myotis davidii
CCCGCAACCCAGGCATGTGCCCTTGACCAGAATTGAACCTGAGACCCTCTAGTCCGCAGTCTGATGCACTATCCACTGAGCCAAACCAGCTAGGGCCAGGAGTCAGTTTTATACCATACTTCCCCAGCAACACACCTCAGTCCTAGCTCCATTTGGTGATGACAGATATAGAATGTTTATTTATAGCAAGATCTTAAATAGGTCATTTTGAATTGCATGTTTTATTTAAGCGGTGATTTTTGAGAGTTTAATCCTTGTTGAAAGGTTTAAGTTATACTGAAGGTTATACTCCCCTCTATCTGGAAACACAAGTGAAATTTACTAGTGGGGGTTTATTGCAATAATTATGTTTTAAGGCAGTAGATACTAATAGTTTTGCTGAAGTGAAAACATTTCAGAATTACCACAGTGGTGGAGAATTCAAACATATTTACTTTGGATAAAACACAGTGAAATTAAGCTCTGTTGCTATCAGACTAATACAGCAAATTAACTAGCTGTGTTCAAGGCATCCACAATTTCTATATGACAGTAAATATAATTTGTAAACCAATCAATAAAGCAAGTCAAATCATTCACTTCCTTTATCCAGTATAAGCATTAGTATTCATTTATGCCTATGTTAATTTATGTCATTCTTATTATGTATCGAATATAGAAATGAGCATTATCTCATACATATATATGAGAAATAGATCCTGAGGTGAAATGACTTCCCTCTCTACACAGTGAACAGAATTGAATTGTCTCCTCTTTGAAACATAGTTGTTTGAAGTACACCCTCTTAGGGTACTCATCTCTAAGATAGCAAATGTATCTCTGCATAATCTCCACAAGTGTTCCATTTCACTACAGTTGAGAAGGAGCCAAATGCAAGTTTCAGTAAGGGTTGAGATAGTCTCACATGTGATTTATTGACATGCATAGGCCTCATTATGTTGCCTGTTAGGTTTTAGCAAATACTGCCCAGTAAGTTGGTCTGACTGACCCTAGGTGAGACCCAAGACCAGCACACTTAGATTCTTCTGGTCAAAAAAGATGGGTACCAAAGGGAGAAAGGTTGCTCCAAGTGTGGGTGGTGTCTTCCAACCCGGATGGATTTTTATTTAAGCATTTTTGAGGTATCTGTCAATCATGAATAAATTCTCACCTCTCTGTTACAGATGGAGTTTAGGGTAACAGTGGCCCTATTATAAAAGACTGAGCAATTGGTTATTCCCCAGTAACAGAAACTTCTTTTTATTGTCCAAGAGAGCAATAGAAAAAAGATCATCCACTTATGCATCTATCTTATATAGACTATTTTCCCATAAGAATTTAAGTTAATTTAAAATCCCTAGGAAATGGGGGGGGTGGGGGGAAGGTAATAGAAAAATCAGACTCCTTGCCTAGCTGGTGTGCTTAGTGGTTGAGCATCGACCTATAAACCAGGAGGTCAGGGCACATGCCCGGCTTGCCGGTTTGATCCCCAGCTTGCTGGTTTGATCCCCAGTGGGGGGCCTGCAGGAGGCAGCTGATCAATGATTCTCTGTCATCCTTGATGTTTCTGTCCCTTTCTCCCGCTACCTTTCCTCTCTGAAATCAATAAAAATATATTTTAAAATATATGTATCATATATGTATCACCTATATATATTTTTTAAAGACTCCTCAATCCTCTACAGTCAAACACCCATATGCCAGCCCTGCGGACTGGTAATCTTCTGAACAAGAATTCTCCTTCACTTAGCAGATTGCAGGTAAATAGAGGCCAGTAGAAAATTTTTGTTTTTCCACAAATTTGAAAAAAAAAATCATTATTTATAAGCTATGTTTTACTGGTTCTGGTATCTCTTTCTAGATGTTTTAAATTAGCTTGTTATTTTAAAAACATGAACACTGATGCTCAAAGGAATACAGCAACAACAAAATGCAGAGAGCATTAATTAAATGTCAGCATAAAGCCTTAAGCACACTTGATGTCAAAATACAGTAACACCGTTTTTATTGAGGTGTGCTAAATGATTCAGGTAGATGGCAGGTGGGTTACCACAACCCATTAGATTTTTAGGGGGTTTTATTGGCTTTTGTTTGTACCCAGATACTAGCACACTGACTGTGGCAACTTTCTTCCCCAAAGAAATTTTCATTTAAAAAAAAAACATGCAAAATTATGGCCTCTCATTTAGATTCCAGGAGCCTACCTGGGACTAGCCTGTGAGTAGAATGTGGAGCTCACCTTTTCTGATTCATTTCCTATTTCCAGGGAACAAAATGAATCGGGTTCTTTGGAAAGGCAATATGTGCAAATGTGCATCTTTTAATACATGAAAGCTAGCATTAAATACATGACCGTATTGCATTCTTAGATGTCTTCCTTTTGCTACTAGCGGTTGGTGGTTTTCCCATTAATTGCATGTCATTTGGAATGGGGACGCCTGGCTTTACATGCAGATGTGCCCTATTCCTTGTTGAAAAACAAGCCAAATGACTGCAATGATTCCCGGTATCAGATGATAAAAGCAGCATCTTTAGAATTTGTAAATGTGGTGTTTTTATTTTATCCCTTTGTTTATACACAGATTAAAACATGATCCCCCATGACTGCAGCCTGTAATTGAATAGAGTGTACTGAGGCTGCCAAAGAGCAGTGGAGCAATGCTTGAGTGACTTCAGAACGGAGTCGACACCTGAGGAATAAATTTTCCCCTTCGTCTTTCACCATGGCCTTGAAATTTTTTATAATGTTGAGAAGACACAATAAAAATGATATCCTTTAATGAGCAAAGAAATGTAGCTAAACACTACAAAGCCTGCTGCAGGAAAGAAAGATGTTTTCATAGTCCTTGAAAAAAAATTGGGGGGGGGGGAGGATATTTTCCATGTAATTAATTTCATCTTAATTTGCTTAGCTTTCTGTAAAAGATCATCAGATGGAAATTGCAATATTTTTTTTTATCTTTTGTATCCCCCTGAAGTCTCAGCATAATTTAGAACCAGGAAAAAGCAATTCTTTTGCACTTTGCATGCAAGTCACAGTTTTCTTATTGGGTTCCAAAGGATTCCTGGTCTCCAAGCTCCAGTGCACAGCTGCTACTGCATATGTTGCTGCTGAAAATGAAAACTTGCTGAAATAATCATTCCCTATGTTTTTAAGAGGCTGTGTTTAAAGTACTACTTGACACATCTCATTTCTTTAGGGAGCTTGAATTCGTATCACAAAAGAGCAGAGCCAATAAAAACCTAAGATTTATATTTTTCTTTTCAATATTGGAGAGTATGAACGAAAAATCCTGACCATCACTGATCTCAGAATTCTTTAGAGCCTGAGGTATTGTGTGTACTTTCGTTTCTAGAATGCAAAACTCAAGTATACATCAACACTGTATATTGAATGTAAAATATGGACACTTTTCCATGTACATGACTTAAAAATATAAACGTTTTGTACATACAAAATTAGCACCATTTATATGTAAAACCATTAGAGGCTTTATTAAGTTTTTTCCTTCTATGATCTTGCTACTGATTATTTCCAGTACCTTTTCAAATAAGTAGCAAAAGTAGGAAAGGAATGTTTAATTGCTTTACTAGCATATAGAATTCATACCAGTTACCCTAAATCACAGGTTATATGAGATCCCTCCAGATGTGCAGAGATACCTCCAAACCTAGATGTCCATGGACTTTTATTTCTTCTATTACATACACACAGAAAAAGACAGTAAAATTAGAGCTCCCAACCAGGACTTTCCAAAGTTGACATCGCATCCCTGAGATGTGAAATTTAAAATGTGAGTTACTGGAAAAGAACCTGGGCAGAATTCACCGACAGCTTGAAGAACAGTTACCTTCTAGGGCTTCCTCCCTTACTCTTTGCAAACAATTCTTCATGAATAAGGATACCATGGCAATGTCCTCAAAGCCCCAAGCATGTTTTGAGGAGTTTTGTATTTTTCTCCAAATATTTTCCCCACCATTTGGATTTTTGGACTGTCAAACAGAAATGGGAAGCATTTCTAAATAAAAACTTGTCCTACATGTGGTTTTAACCCAATAATCGTTCCCACATTGAATTTTAAAAATTTCTAAAGATTTTTGTGTGTGTTTTTGTTTGAGAGAAAGATAAAACAAGTTGCATTTGAACATTTCCAAGGTTTTGTAAGTAATATTTATGTTTAAATTTGAATGCAAAGTGTGGAGAATTTAAGGTAGAATGGAATTCGGTAATTACAGAGTCTCCTTTTTGCTAAGTCTTAATCAGTGTGGAATAAGATCTGCCTTTGGTGGCTTCATTGTGATCAGATGATGTCAGCAGATTGGAGGCAGGAAAGTAGATATATATGTTCCTTTGATGTTTTTCTTGGGAAAGTTGCAAGTGCATTCCACAGGGAGAATACATTTCTCCTTGCCTGCTTAATAGCCCTAGAGACACAGGAAGTGACCAGTATATCTCTATTTAGTTATTATGAACCATTCACTTTCTGAATAATTCAATGATTTATTGTTTCTTGATTAGGAAGGTTGTAAGTGTGGCCAGTGTAAAATCATTTCTTAAAAAAATTCCTTGTCATTAACTGCTTAAAGGTGAAAAAAAAGAAGCTGTGATATGACCTATTTAGCTCTTTATAAATAAAACTTAACACTGATCAGATACTCTGCTACCAGGATGGTCCTAACAATTCCTGAGGATCATGTTTACCATGTTATGATCCAGTTTATGTCCATGGTTGATTCTCAGTAAATTCATCTTCTTTTTCCAAACCCATTGGAAGTTAAAATGATTTCAATTACCGTGGTTACTAGGTTTAGCTGATGGATGAACTTATTATATTTTCTGTAATTATTCACCTATCTTAATAGAAAGTTCAAGTAAACAGTGTGAAATCTAAAAAAGAACATGTTTCAAAAACCAGATACAGCACACTAGCATTAACTAGAATTAAGTTTTATGTAGACTTAATCATTCTGAATAAAGATTACAGCTCAAATGCTTCTAAACTTCTAAAAAACTTCTAAAAAACTTACAAAGTTTTAAACTTCTAAACTTCTAAAAAACTTACAAAAAATTACTTCTAAACTTCTAAAAAAATTACAAAGGGAGAGCATTATTCATTATTATTTAGCACATCTGAGAAAAATACTTTACACATATTTACTTTCCCCAAACTGAGGTTGTGACAATAGTTTATAAAACTTTTTTACAAATATCTTCATTTGAGAGGAAAATATGTTTTTAAAATATAGAGCCAGTTGGATAATCGGTTGCTTATGTGGGACCTGGCAAAAGAAATAACAGAGAATGGAGGGTTAGTCCTGTAGGTAATAGAGGGGAAGGCCATGATGTATGGAGCCTGATGTGACACGACCCATTAGACTTGGCCAGAAGTCAAGAGCGACTTCAGATTTGCCAGCCTTTAGATTTGGGTAGCCAAAAGGAAAAAGGCTATATAAACAGAAATAGGGAAAACAAGAATTTTTGGATACTAAAATAGATTCAGTTTGGAATCTTTTGAGTTTACTTGAACTTCCAGGTTAGGGCATTTGGATGAGAGATGGAAACAGCTGATAGCTTTGAGGTATTGAGACTGGAGATACTGAAAAGTACTCCTCTTTATTCTTATCTCTATCTATATCTATAGATTTAAAATAAGAAATTAATGTAAAATAAAAGAAAAATTATGTAAAATTCGGCTATCCAGAAATAAACAAATAATAATATAATAATATGATACAACATTCTCCAATCTTTTTACTACATGCACACACATGCATGAATGTGCTTTTTAGGCAGTCATTTACATGCATAACTATTCTGTTTTATAAACTGTAAGCAAGCAGCTAAGATGTTTTAGCATCAACTTTGTCCTGAAGCCCTAGAGTTAATTTGTCACTTTGTGGCCAAATTACAGTAATAGTAGCTAGGAGAAAAAATAATAGACTTGGAAAGCACCCTTGCAAATTCCAGTATAGTAAGTGTTAGTAAATCAGTCTTGTTGTTGTTTTGTTTTCTTATGTATTTTGCTTTTGTTTTTGTTATTAATGTATCTTGCTTTGAACTGGATTGGAGGCAAAATAAAATGCAATTCAAGAACACCACTGTATATTAGGTTAATACATCAAATCAAAATTGTCCCACTTAATCCCTTCCACCTTCCACATGCTTACTCCTCTTCAGTCTCATAGATGATTTCAGCCAAGTTCAAGTAAATGCTGATTAGGATGATCAAATAACTGATGGGCAAAACAAATGTCTTTTCTTTCATGATGAGAAAGGGAGCTTGCTTTAACTTGGTACCCATCACAATTATGGCAGTCCCATTGGTCCTGTGGTAACCGTTTTAGACAGTATAGCCTCAAATTGCTAATTTTCAGAGGTCCCAAACAGAATTGCAATTTCCTGTCTTGTCTTCACAGAAGCACACAAGAAGTGAAAAAAATTACTCAGGGAAGAAAATTGCATATAAATAGCAGGCATGACAAATACTGCGTTAGTCTGTGCTCCAATAACATAGTCTGAAAATACAAAGAACAGTGAGTATGTGTCCCTTGTGTCTCCAGTGAGGAAAACATCCAAAAGTTCACAGAGCTCAGTTGTTTTTCTAAAATGCCCGGTTAGGAAAATCAATTAACTAGGCATAATGGGCCCTGTGGAGAAATTGCTTCATTTCATTGGAACAGAAAAAGAAAATGTGAAAAAAAAAACACAAATAAAAAAACATCTTTTTCTATTGCTTTACCCTCCTACAAGGAGAGAAAGAGAGAGAGAGAAAGAGAGAGAGAGTGAGGGAGAGGGAGGGAGAGGGAGAGAGGGAGAGGGAGAGAACTAAGAGGTGTCATCTTGCCCTAGTGCGTTTGGCTCTGTGGATAGAGCCTAGGCCTGCGTACTGAGGGGTCCCAGGTTCGATTCCAGTCAAGGGCTTGTACCTTGGTTGCGGACACATCCCTAGTGCGGAGTGTGCAGGAGGCAGCTGATCGATGTTTCTCTCTCATCCGATGTTTCTAACTCTCTATTCCTCTCCCTTCCTGTCTGTAAAAAATCAATAAAATATATTTTTAAAAAATAATAAAATAAAAGATGTCATCTTCACCTGGTTAAGCCTCAACCACCAGTTCTGAAATCCCAAGCTCTTTTTCAGAGAATTCTGATGTTTATGTATATTTCCTGTGCAGATTTCTACTTTTTATGGCTGCTACTGAGTCTTGGGAGTCCTGGTCTCTTAAGATTGGCTTCTAAATAGAATGTAATCTCTCCAAGTTAGTCTTTCTGTAGAGATTTTGAAAATAGACTGAGACTTTTTTTTTTCAGTTTCAGTGTCTATGCTAATGGTGGCTGAAGGGGTAAACAGTAATGCAAAATTACACACACAATCACACACACAACAAATACTAGTATTTTCAGAAAATTTCTAACTTTGCCTGGATGATTATCCCAAATATCCAGAGCCTCTTACTATCTTTTACTCAGCGGTTCTCAACCTGTTGGTTGCGGCACTTTGGGGGTCGAACGACCCTTCACAGGGGTCGCCTAAGTCCATCGGAAAACACATATATAATTACATATTGTTTTTGTGATTAATCACTGTGCTTTAATTATGTTCAATTTGTAACAAGGAAATTGGGGGTCACCACAGCATGAGGAACTGTATTAAAGGGTTGCGGTAATTAAGAAGGTTGAGAACCACTGTTCGAGCATGAAATTAATCAAGCGGCTTTCCTTCAGTCCTTGGACCTTCTCTAGATGATAGAGTACTTTGTGATTTCACATCTGGTTGATTCTGCTGATACGAGAAAAAGTGTGCATCCACAGGATCTTTACATAAGCCTGATCTTACGAGGGGGTTGCATTTCTAGAGATTACAAGAGTCTGACTCTATCTGTTAAGTGCCTTCTACTCTACAGGTCCAAGGTAATGGTAGGGCATTTTCTCACCATGAAAGTGCTGAACCATCTAAATACAATCTGAAGGCCTCAGATACCACTTATGGATTTCAATCCTAGGTCCATCAGATATGGCATAAGTGAGTTAATCTCACTCTGCCTTCAAGTCTCACCTGTAAAAGAAAGATCATACTATTACCTACCTTATGGGGAGACTGGGGAAATTCACTAAGTTAATAAATTAAAATGGCCTTTTACATTGTAAGCACTGTAGAGTTATTATAATTGCCTCGATTCATTGCAAAGAAGTTTTGTTTGTCCTACAGTGGTGTGATAGGGTGGATTGTGTTCCCCCCACACCCCGGATTCATAGGTTGAAGTCCTAACCCTTGGAACCTCAGAATGTGATTGTATTTGAGGATAGGTTCTTTACAAAGATAATAAGTAAAAATGAGGGTGGGCCTCAATATGACTGGAGTCCTTTAAGGAGAGATTGGGACACAGACACTGAGGGAGGAGCATGTGAAGACACAAGAAGAAGATGGACATCTGCAAGACAAGGAGAACCCTTAGGAGAAACAACCCTATCAGCACCTTGATCTAAAATTCTAGCCTTCAGAATTGTGAGTGAATTTCTTTTTTTTAGCACACCAAAGACTATGGTACTTTGTTATGACAGCCCTAGTAAACTATTACAGTTGGACTTCAAAATTAAAATTTCCTAATAAAGGTTGTTATTTGGGGACTCTCTTGAAAATCAAGAGATCTGACAATGTTGGACTCTCCTGGCTGGCCTACCTAGAAACAATCGGTGATAGTTGAAAAATAAATATTGTTGTCTTTAAAGAGGGAATGGGCTCCCATTGACCACGGGCCGCCATTTCCCATTTTTTCACATCCAATCCACTGGCCCCATAGGTGTCTAGGGAACCTGGTCAAAAGGTCTAATTCACTTTGGGTGATTACATATGTTGGTTCTTATTCTTTAAAACTTAACTAGATAATCTTTGGTCTAGAACAGTGGTTCTCAACCTTGGCTGCACATTAGAATCACCTGGGAATCTTTTTAAAATCCTGCTTTCTGGGCCTCATCCTCCAAAACTTCTGTTTCTTTGTTACTAATGTTGTGGCCCCACCCCATAACAAAGAAACAGAATTTCTGGAGGATGAGGCCCAGAAAGCAGGATTTTAAAAAGATTCCCAGGTGATTCTAATGTGCAGCCAAGGTTGAGAACCACTGGTCTAGAAAAAGACTTTCTCCTGCCCTGTACCCATGGAAACCTTCATAGAGATGAGAACATAGCATGGGTGGGCTTAGGTTGTTCATAGCCACGTCTGTAATTCTCCTTCTTTCTCTCCTACCCAGTATCAGCAGTAAAATATACATTTTAAACGTTACATCACATGTGCATGTGTGTGTGTATGTGTGTGTGACTCCATGTTTGAAAATTCAAAAGGACAGAAAACATTTCAGTTTTTAAACAAATTTGGATATCATGTATCCAAAGACTCCATTTTCCTGATTCTGGCTCAAAACTCATCCACTTTTTTGGGTGTAGTGCACTGCCACTTCATTCTGAAAGGCACCCTTCTTTCTAAGACACCAATCAAAGGCTCCATGTGACCTGGCCGCCAGTGGGGTTCTGCTGTGAACCCATGCTAAGCGCCCCATGAGGAGGAAGGCTCCTGCTCACAGGCACTTCTTTTCCTGGGTTGCTGCTACCACCAGAAATGCAGTTTTTCACTAACAGGCTGTAAGCACTTGTGAGTGAAAGGGAAGGAGGGAGAACGAGGAGCGTGCCCAAAGTTATTCCAATAGGCAAGCTCCAAAGTATACTAAGGTTAATACTGCCTAATTAATGACAGCACCAAATGGAGCCAAAAGCGTGAAGTCTGCAAATGGCTAATAATGAGGGCTAGATAGATATACCCTACTTTCCATGGATGTTCCCAGGGCTGGCTGCAAAATGTAATTGAAGTAAATGGGGTTTTCTGCTTCTTATTCTTTAATTTAATGCGGAGAGAGTGTTTGCTATCTCCTCTTCTTACCTCAAAGAACCTCAATTAATTATAGCAAATCTTACACCAGGTAGTGTCACCTCTAGAATCCTTGACACAGAAACACTTGAAAGGCGTTTCCAGGCAGGGGAGACATGGCCATAGGCACACATTCTGTGCACATCGATCTCTTCGCAGGAGTGGCTCATGGACTCTACCTGTGGGTTTGGGGAGGAGGAAGGGAGATCGTGGCTTTCAACTCCTCACACTTGTGAAAACCCAGGCTTTCCATTTCTTTTAAACGCTCAAATCCAAATCATTTTAAAATAGCATCATCCTTTATTGAAAACAGCCAATAAAATAGGATCTGAAAAAGCAAGACAGATTTTAGGAACAAGGGATGTCCCCCCGTCTTTGTTTTTTTCAGCCTTGAATTAATCACAGCTGTCTTTCACCAGCAAAGGTTGTTTTTATCTAGCATGCTTTAAATTAAATGACGACAACAACAAAAGGAGCCATCTGATGTTATTGGAGCTCCCATAACCTGCCACAGAAAAGAGGGAAGCCTTAGCTCCGTGCAGCTAAGGATCCAGCTTTTAATTATACCTTCCCTGTGTTTTCACCAACTTTAGTTTGCATTTCAGAAAGCCTCATGGAAGGATTCCTGCAGCTGACCCAGGCCTGGTGGGGAATTTCTCCATCAAGTGAGTATTGATGAGCTGCAAAGTTCAGTGAACAGGAAAATTCTGCTCCTTTTATTGCCAATGTGACAGGTTACTTTATTACCATGCCTTTCACAGCAATTTAACAGTTACCCTGGTAACGGATTCGGTGAGGTAATGGGATCACAGGCGTTAGAGTCCAGGCAGGCTGCCTCTCGGAGCAGCCATCTGCTGGCTGCCGTTCCCAAGGCCGTGCCCCTGGAGCCCTGACTATCCCCGCACAGGGCCGCGTGGCAAGGAGGCAGGTGGAACCACAGGCCTGTCCTAGTTAGCTGCACTCGGGTAATTTGTCTTTCTAATTCTATTGAAATAATAATCAGGATTTGTTTCTGATTAATTAACTAACCTTTTGGTAAAAAAGATTAGATAACGAAATTGCTGCCTATTCAGAGATAATGAGATTTTTATTACTCTGTCAAAAGAAAAAAAGTACATTTATGTGTCACCAGCCACTGTGTCAAGAGGGGGGGAGGGAAAGCAGAGAGATTTAAGGCTTTGTCAGATGTGTGGATTCCCCCACAGAGGAAGGGTGTGCTTGCTTCCTTCTGTAGCGCCCCCCCCCTCTTATTTGAAACCTTTAGGAAGAGCTGTTGAAACAGCAAACAACGTAATAAACACGTTTAGGCCAATAGGCTTTGGGGGAGGGTGCTAATTTGTTTTAAAATGTCTCCTAATGGAAGAGAAATGCTTGGGAATCTCGGGAAGTTGCCTGGACTCTGGGTGTATTTATGCAAGTGTGAGAGTGTGAAGAAAGCAGTAAAATCTCCGCGCGAGTTTTAAAATGACATATGTAGACAGGCTGCGTCTCCTCTGCCCACCGAGCATCGCGGCCCGGCCAGGCAGCGCATCTGTCTTCTGGCAGGAGGTGTACTTGGGCGGCGGGAAGGGGAAATCACCCGAGCTTGGCGGGCGGGGAGTCACCTGTGACTGTCACAGGTAGGCTGCGTGAGGATATGAATTATTCTAACTGCTGAGGAAAAAGGAAGCAGCTTTTTTTCGGCCCGTTTCACCCCAAGACACACAGCTGGTCGATTTAACCTTTTCTCTTAAGAAGTCACAGCTCAATCCTTTGTTGGGGGCGGGGGGAGGGGAGGGAGGAGGGGGAGAGGGACGAGGGCGGCATTGGCTTTCTCAGTCCTCTGGCTTCTTCCATGTTGCAGCACCACTCCCTCCCCCCCCACACACACACAAAACAAACAAACAAACACCAAAAAAAACACACCAAAAACTAAAAAATCTACAAAACCCCAAACAAACAAAAAACCCAACCCTAGGGACAGCACTTCCCTTGGAGAAAGAGGAGCCACACAGGCCGTGTGGCAGCCAGCGTTTGTAGGGAACAAAGCATAGTCTATTTCCAAATGAAGTTTCACAGGGTTACAATACTGTTTTAATTACTAAAACCTGAAGGGGAAACCCAGTGCCAGTCTCTTCCTGCGAAGCAGTAAGACCCGGCCGTGGGAGGGAGGCCCACAGGGAGCTGGGACCCAGTTGAGCATTTGGCTGAGGTGTATTTGTGTCTCTGCCTTTTCAGATTCAATGAGACACTTACGTTTCTTGTGACATCCAGTGGCCTCAGCTGCCTCGGTGTGTGTGTGTGTGTGTGTGTGTGTGTGTGTGTGTGTGTGTGTGTGAACATGAAAAGAGATCAAATTCTAAAAATGCAAGTTTCTGTTCTGAATTTCATATGGTTCACAGACAAGATGAAACAGACTCAAAAAAGAAACAGAAAACCAAGTGATGGGATCAGATGTGAACATTCCAGAGCCTACTTTCCTGTCCTGGGTTCCCACTCTCCCTCTCCCCTTTCTTCTCAGTCCCTCCTGCACTTCCTTTGCCAGCTAACAGGCTCCATTTCTGATAACAGATGCTCGACAAAGAAAGAGAAATAAGACATTAAAAGGGAGAAGACTGCTGGCGCGATGGGGATTTCTGATAGCTCATTGCCAACAGCTTTTCACAGGCTCACTACCAACTGAAGAGAAAGAACAGGCTGGGGCAGGAAGCCTTTGTCTTCATACTCCCAGTGAACTATAGGGTTAATATTAGCAATTATTATTAAAATTAGCCAAATGTTATTAAATGATCTCTGTATAGAAGAATAAGTATAGTTTTCCCTTTGGCAGACAATGACATCTGCAGCTCTACATTTTCACGAAATGACTATACTTAACAAAAACATGACTTCATTTTCATGGTATTTCTTTTGTGCCTAGGAGCAACCCTGTAATTGTTCACTTCAATTACAACGTTACTATTTTAAACTGAAACCCATTTTATCTGCATGCCAGCTTTTTATTTGTTTTACCAACTATATCTATTTCCATTACTGCAAGGCTGATGGTTTGTCTCAAGAGGAAATCAAATCCATTAATTCAGAAATTTCAAGCCCGACTAGCTCTGCCATAAGCAGCATTTCTTATGCTAATAACAAATGTGCTGTGACTGAAAGGAACTGACTGGCCCTGTTTTTTATCCTAACTTAAGCATTTATGTAAGAAGGCAAATCTAATAGTACTCGGAAACTGTAAGTGTTATTATGTATAATTCACTTTCCTGAGATCTGGACAGGGCTCTGGTCTGTGTGGCCCTGGTTTAAATCAGGCTGCCACAAGACTTGAACTCACCTGACTTTTTCTATTTAGCCAACATATTGCTTCCCAACAGATACATCTAGCATGAAACTCGATTTATGGGCCTTGCGTTGTTGTTGTTTTAGATTATTCTCTCTTTTTTTTTCCTTCTTGAATAAGAGGCTTTTTTCAATGCAAGGAAAAGAAGTCATTCTGTGTTGAGGTGACGTGCGAAACGTATCCCTGTTGTAGCACTGGCCTGAGACAAACCTGCCCCGTTCTGCTTCTTTCTTAATGTGCACTGTTCGGGTCCTATCACATGGTTTGTGTTCAATTAGCTTGACTCGATAAAATCTGACTCTGACCCAGAAAAGAGAGAGAGAGAGAGAGAGAGAGAGAGAGAGAGAGAGAGAGAGATAGAGAGAGATTGCTCCTGACTCCTGCATCAGCTTAGCAGGCTCTGTGACCTGTTTATGTCAGTGGTAAAGTGTAAGAGATTCCTATCGCAGAACCACATCATCTTCTGGGATCTGAAAAAACACAGAAAGCTCTCCAGGACCCTGGCCCGCCTTTGTCACCACAAAGCCCTTCAGTGCTGTCAATCAGTCCTCATTGGGAGCTCTTATACACCAGGCATCACAGATAAGCTTTGGAGAGTAGACAAGGCTTTTCAGAACTGC
>NW_006291231.1:3118182-3126268 GCF_000327345.1 Myotis davidii
TTGTTGTAGGCTATTAAATCCAGGATGGCCGTTTTAAGATGATTCTGCTTTCTTCCTCCCTTCAGTCTGGTTAAGCTACTCTACCCCCAGCTCATTATTTGTCTGATTTTTTTAAAAAAATGAGAATGGAACAACCTACTATTTGATACTACCTTCAAACATCAATTTAATGAGAGGGACTTATGCTGACGTAGTTTACGGGCTCAAGCAACTTGACACTAATTTTACAGCTAAGAAAAGATTTACTAACTGTACACACTGCTCTGCTTTTGTTGGCATGGGCACCACAATTCTTTTCTCCTAAAACCAACTCAAAT
This sequence comes from Myotis davidii, assembly GCF_000327345.1. Taxonomy (NCBI): domain Eukaryota; kingdom Metazoa; phylum Chordata; class Mammalia; order Chiroptera; family Vespertilionidae; genus Myotis; species Myotis davidii. The sequence continues at coordinate 3,118,500 of NW_006291231.1, forward strand.
CTTTAGTAAACATGCATTATTTGGCTAACACCTCGTAAAAGGATCTCAGTGGTATAGCATGAGCACTCTTCACTATTATGTAAACATTTATGCACCCAAAAGCTTGCTTTAAATTGTAAATGAACATATTTCAGCTGCAATGTTGCTTTCAGACCTAGCTGGTGATATAAGTCTGGTCATTTGTTTTTTGCACTTTGCCTGTTACTAACCAGTTAGAAATGTGCTGATTATTTGCACAAGCCTTTCACACCGTGAGCGCAGTTAAATTGCTGTTTTATTTTTCCTGTGTTTGATGAGTGTTAACAAGAGTGCCATTTGAGGAAACCCAAACCAAACACAGCTCTTTAATTGGGGTTGGGGGTGTTTGGGAAAAGCCACCCGGTGAGTAATTCCACTGTTCAATGTCTGAGAGTTCACCTACACCACCATAGGACTTATGGCAAGGTTAATTAAAGGAGGGAGGGAGATTGACACAAAATCAGTACCCTTTTCAAACAACACAAATAGCCTGAAATATGGTGGATCCAGTAATGGGGGAGCAGATTACTTGGTGGGGTTTCTAATGCCCAGCTCTCTCTTTTAAATGCCTGCCATTGCCAAACGGCTCTATGTTTGGATTAAGCACGTTTGCATTCTCTAACCCTCAAAGAACACACAATCCAGACAGAAATGATGTAGCGCTGTCATTGGGCATGTGACCTGTCTTTGCAGGCTATACCCAGGGGCTGCTGAAAGTCCCAGGTGACTCAGAGGGCTTTGTCTTCTTCCCCCTGCTTCTAAACAGTCAGTTATTCATTTTTAACGTTTCCTCACCCCTTGCAGTTTAATGACATTTCAGTAATGTGCTGATCTGCAAAGCTTTGGAGACAGAAATAATATGATCTCATATGGTTTTGTTGGTGTGAACCAGAACAAGTGTTGTAGCTTTATCTCACTCCATTGATAGGACTACACAACTGTACGTGCATTGCCTTAGATAATGCTGACCTCAGATCTAGCCTGGGATAATGGTAAATGCCCAGGTTTTAGCCATGGATTCGTCCCTAGCTAGCTCAGTGACTTTGGACACTCATTTAACCTCTGTGAGCCTTATCTGTGACATGACAGGGTGAGAAAGCATGATCGTTATTGTCCTCCCACAACTAAAATTCCTGTGTTGCTTAAATCTAGCTTCCTTTATTTATTTATTTTTATTTTTGCATCCATAAATAAACATAGGAGGGAGACCCCACAGTCAAATATATGGTGTTTAGTAGAGAAAGGTATGAGGCTTTTTGTTTCCTTCTGAACATTAAGCTCTGTAGTTTCCTTGTAACTGCAAATTCTGCAGTTAGTGTAGAATAGATACACTTCCTTCAGTGACTGTTCTTTGCAGCCATAAGGCCTATACTGTGATTGAGAAAAGCACGCGTCTTATGTCTTAGATCTAAAATAGTTTGTAATTGTGTTATTCCCAGTTTCTTTCAAATGCTTTCTGCTAGAGTGACCAGAGGTCAACCTACATCTTTCTTCCTGACAAGCTATTTATTCAGATATTTTATTTTACATATTAAATGTAATTTAGGTGAAAGAGTGAAAGTAATGTACACATCATTGTATACCTGGGAAAATAAAGATAGAAGGCTTCCCCCAACTGAAATTTTCTCTTCTCCAGATATTGATTCAAGTTATCACTCATGACAAAGTGGGATCATAAGCCTTGAGTACAAAAAGCCCATTTAAGAGCCATTATTAGCAGCTTTATTATAATGCCAAATATAGGATTGAGTCGATTATTTTGCTGTGCTGAACACAGCTTTCTGAATAAGAAACAGACGTGTCCCTGTAGCATTTCTCTTACCCACTCTATACCAAGGTATGTTCTACCTGCAGTTCCACAGTGCACATGAAACATTTTGAATTGCATATGTATTAGTTAGAAAAATACTGAAATTTAAATCTGGTGATATATATATAGTGGTTTTTAGTTAGTCCTGCATCCTAATAGTTTGTTCATTAAAAAATTCAGATGCTAGACCAAATTGAAGTATTAGCACTGTCTTCTTTTATCAGTTTTCCTATCTGCCACACATTCAGTGCTTCCTAGAAAAATACCAATTTAATTGCTCACTGTTGACTGTTTCCTTTGCCCACTCTGACCCTGTCCAGATAGACAACTGTGCTATCCTGATTTCACTATTCAACAAGGTGTCTAGGAATACTCCATCTAAAACAAACAAAAACCCCCACTTAGTTCAGACCCAATGTGTAGATCATTGATAAAGTCATTTCAGAGCTGAAAAGTGTATATAGCAGCTCGCTGTGGTCTTTTTCAGAGAGAAAGGTGTTTCTGGTCTGTATTATTATAGTCTTAGCTGTTCAGACAAGGACAGGCGTGGTCTAAATTTTTAAATCAAATTAACTCTCATGTTTATTATAATAAATGATCACCTAAATGCCTGACAGAATTCAAGTAACTTTTTCCTCCATTATGCTAAATAAATTTTTAAAAATTCAAACATTTTATATATACTTCAGTTATGCTTGAATTGAGACTTTCCTGCTATTTTCAATTAGCCAACACCATTTAGTTGGAAAAGATTCTGTATCATTTTTATGAGCAGATGGAATTTCCTTGCCCTGATCTGGATTTCAAAGGATGTCCAGCTATTTCAAAGGTCTTTAAGGTAAAAGTCACACAGCCTTGATTGATATATTTCCCTTCAATTATATAAACTCTAAACTCATTGTTCTCATCTGAGCTCTAGCACAATGACTTACACGTGGTAAGCATTCAGCAAGTGTTTGTGGACCTAAGTAATTACAGCATCTTGAATATTTACTAGTATTCTTTCTTTTCAAGTGGTAGAGATCATCCATGTATACAATTTACATGTGTAGGAAAATGTTCATTGCTACTTAGACAATGTTCTTTTTGTAAATTTACTTAAGTCTAGACAGAGATTAAGAAGTTAAAATGTTATTCGTATTGCAAAAACAAAGATTTCCCTAAGATCTGATTAGAATAATACACCAATCCGAGTTAAACCAGTATGCCAGGGCAAGGAGGGAAGATTATAAGGCAAAACAAAGAAATGAACCCCTGGCATTTAGAAAAGTCCTAGTCTTGAAAATGTCTGTCTGTTGTTATGCACATAGAGTGTGATTTTCTACAGAAACCTATGCAGGAACCTGTAGCTGCCACTTTTTCTGCTTTTAGACCTGTTGATGTGAGGACTTAGGATTTGAGTATCACTCATTTAAATATTTTAGTAGCAGAAAGAGAATAATTTAGTATCCGTTGTCATATAATATATTATTTTACCTTTCTTATTTCAATTTTATAAAAATAATAAGCTATTTTGGAAAAAAAAACACACCTGAATGTGTCATTCTTTCAAATGCAGTGTGACACCAAACCCAGACAAAGGGAATTAGGAAAGGCTGCCCTGCAGATCGATGTCACAACTGTGCTGCATCTTGCAGGATAAGTGAATTTAGCCTGGAGAAAGGAAGCAAGGTTCATTTCAGGCAGAGGGGAGAGCATATGTTGTTCTATAACTTTGAGTTTAAATCACACCATGTTAGAAATGCCTTTGCTGACTATAATACAAATGTTATTTATATTTTATAAAAACTTAATAATTTAGAAAAATTCTCTACCTCCTTCAAAAAAGTATGTACTTTTCTTTAAAAATGGAAATTTGGGACTTACAATAAAACAGCAATTAAATAGCTCCATTGGACCTCGTTACTTTTAGCTCCTGAAAATATTTAATCTTGTTTATTTGTTCATCTAGTCAATAAAATGTTATTGAATCTACATAGACTTCTCTCAGCACTAGGATAGCTACTGAGGATACAGGGGTGAAAACAAAACAAAACAAATGTGTTCTCATGCCATCAAGATGTTTATGGATCTTTAAGGCCATCTTCTCCTTAATCACCGTGAACAGTGAGTGGGTCTAGAAGGAAGTCTTTACGAAGTGGATACTCGTGTATTATGATTTGGGTTTTTAGTAGTTGCATAACAAATTACCACAAAACTGAAAAAAAAAATTATTATCTCGGTTTCATTGGGACAGAACTTTGGAGCAGCTTTGCTGGGCTGTTCTGGCTCAGGGTGTTTCAGGGAGTTGCAGTCAGCTGTCAGCTGGCCTGCAGTCTCCTGAAGATTCCACCAGGCTAGAGGATCTGCTTGTAAGTTCTCTCAGACTCCTGGCCGTTGGTGGGTGGACTCAGCTCCTTGTCACTGTGCTTCTCAGCACAGCTGCTGAAGTGACCTCGTGGCATGACACTGGTTTCTCCCAGAGCAAATGATCCAATAGGCTAAGTTGGAAGCTGTGACTCCTTTTATAACCTAGCCTCAGAATATACACATGATCCCATCTGTAATATCTTACTTACAAGCCTTCATTCAATATGGGAGGGACCACATTAGGGCATGAATACCGGTTGGTGAAAACCAGTGTGGGGAAGGGAGGTGGTGGGGTAGGGTGGGCAGTACCTTGGAGGTTGGCTACTGCAATTACTACTGAGCCTTTGTTCAGAAGATTTCCACATATCGGAATCTAGTTTGTGACATAGTCATTGTCCCAGATGCTCATTTAGTTCACCAATAGATTAAAGTTAACAACCCTTTTGCTTAGAAGAAAGAAGCTGATAAATTTAAAAAGCATATTTGCAGAGAGTATTGGGTTTTTGTTTCTTTGTTTGTTTTCAATTAAGTAATTGTCCTTTGCACTTTGAAATCATTATTCCCAGTCAGAGCCATGGCCTGGAGGTAGCCTTTGCTCTGTTCTCTGAAGCATAAAGGCCCCCAATAAAATGCTAAAGAGTTAAGTGAACCATGGTGTATTCTCCCCAAGCAGTAAAAATTATAACTTGCCCAGGAATGATTTCAGCTTCTTTATCTCTTTTATATACTGAAATTCTGAGTAAGATTTTATGTTTTTAAAATTTCTGTTGTAAAAAAAAACAAACAAACATGTTCAAAGTACTGATTTAATGCAAAATCTTACCAAATGCAAGAATTTTTTTACACAGCATTTCTTTATGATGGTCAGTAGATATTGAGACTACTTTACATGACAGGAGGCTCCCATCCTCATGGAAAACAGTAAATTCATACTCAGTAGAAAGCCAAAATCAGCTTCCTGAAACTTCGGTTCGTGAGTGTTCCCCTTTGCCTTCTGGAGCAGTGTAAAACAAGTTGGCCCCTGTTACAGATAACAACGCTTCACGTAGATAGCTGTCATGTCTTGCCCTTATAAACAAGTAATACATTAACTATAACTTGACATTCTAACTGTAAGCCATTATTATTTAAATCCCCTGAGGCCACCTTCTATTTACCTCCTTTCAAGGCTTCATCATTTCTTTAAAGATACTGTTTAATTAAAAAATTATCTTCTTCTTTCTTAGTCCAAATTAGTGAGCTTTCACTAAATGCAAAAGCAAATACTTAGGCTTCTCAGAGATTGTGAATTTAATTTAATGGCCCTCTAGAAATCTGAAGCTTAACTGCAGCAAATTCCTTTTCTGCCTTCACATCTATTTCCCCACAGAGGGACTTAAAACTCAGGTGGCATATCCTAACTGCTACCGCTGTCTATCTGGGTGACAGATAGTCCTTAGGTTTGCTTGCAGTCTGAGATGAGATTACCTGATCTCAAGAGTCCTGTTTTCCCTTTTGCCTAAAGCCTTCCTGGTTTTAATTAGGTGTGAGAAGAGGCCCAAAATTAACTCTTCAGGAACAGCATTTACTTTCCTCTCATTAAATGAACTCCAGCAATAATGATGTAACAACATCCTTCATTGCTGAAGCTGCCACATTTTAAAGGAACCCCTACTGTACCAGAGGTTCATAGATCTATTTCTCAGCCAAAGAGCTGCCAGGGAAGGACTTAAGATTGGTTGACAGTTTGCTCAGTATCATTATTCTTGGGGACTAACTACTTTTGAAAGATTGCCTTGTTGGTGGTAGCTGGTTTGTTGTCTTTTCTCTGATCTTGCTAAATGGTAACAATGCCTGTCTTGTGATATCAATATTTCCATCTGGCTCTTTGCTGCTTTGAACGGATGTCACGTGGAAATATTTTTCTCTTTCTCTGTGTTCCTCAACAATCAAGATGGTTAATTCAGGCTTTCTGGAGAGTTTTATCAGTGCCAATGGCTTGCCTTTCATTGCACACAATGGCAGCAATCACTACTTTTTTTCTAAAAAGCATTGTTTTATAAAGGTCTTCAAAATCATGTTGAAAAAGTAGATTATAGAATGCAAATAGTGTTTTGGAAATACTAAAACCAGTGGTTTGTGCAAGGTCAAGAACAAAGCAAACATGCCTCATCTCTACACATTTGTTACCTATTTACTTCCTCCTAGAATACTCAGGATGAGACAAAGCTAAAGGAACTGTACTCTTCAAGCAAGGAAAAAAGAGATGGCTTTGCCAAAGACAGAGCCAAGTGGAATCAACTCTCACCTCAGGTGTGAATGTTCTGGGTTTAAGAAGTAATTTAAAAGTCTTGTTAAAACAGGCTGTTCATTAAATGCTATTTTGGTAGGTGGAAAGTTAGGCTGTAATAACTTTGACAACTAATTTAAAACTCTGGAGATTAGTCATGATAGGGAGATGAAAACTAAATTCTGATTCTCACTGCTACTTTCATTGCATTTTCTAATTTAAAAGTCATTAAAGAAAAGGTATATTTCATCATAATTAGAATTTTTTGAGATAGCATAAACCATTCATTTCCAGGAAAATTAGAAAAATATCTCTGGATTTCTTTTGCTTGCAGCTAAACTTTGAACAGTTTGGGGGCTATTTTCATGCTGGAAGAAGTAGACTTCAAGAGGGTAATGTGGTCTTTTAGACTTTGCTTTACGTTGTATCTGAAGAAGGGTGTCTAAGGAAATCATAGGAATGAAATAATTTCACATGATTTTTCATACTTTAAAAATTAGCTAAGCTCAAAAATTTGTTTTAAATATAATGTTTTCCTACTCAAATGGCATTATGTGCTTCAAGATATTATGATCTTAATGAATCTACACACACTTTTAAAGAGCAAAAAGTCAATACTAAGTATTCTAAATTTAAAATATGATTATATTAACAATAAAAATGTTTTTATGATGTTTGAAGCAGTATATACTAGTAATTCTCAAAATGGCTCCATGTCATATTATTCAAGTTTTAGATGAAGATTATGAAATTGCTAAAATTATGCGTTATCTCTGCCTTACAGATGACTATACTAAAACAGAAACTTAACAGTGGTAATGGGTCTAGATTATAGTCAATTTATGACTCATTTTGTGTACCTACCATTTTCCTCTCAGAATCATCTGGCATTCTATAGCACATTACTATGAGAAAGGCTAAAACTCGCTGGCTGCAGTCTCTGTAATTATATTTCCATTTATTATGTACTAATAAATCATAGTAAGGCTGGTACATAAATAGTATGAATTTATTAAACAAATCAGAATGATTTTTAGAGTCTAAGGGGATGCTATTAATAATTATGCTGGGACCTTAGGTGGCCATCCTAATATGAGTAGGATTTGGAAAGCTGTGACCCAAAAAATGTTTGTGTATTTATTTTTCCAGTTATGTTTGTTTGCTTTTGCCATAAGAGTAAGAATTCTTTCCTTTTTTATTTTATTTATTTATTTTTTCTTTATTGATTAAGGTATTACATATGTGTCCTTACCCCACCCCCCTTACCACCCTCCCCATCCCCCACTCATGCCCTCACCCCCTGGTGTCTGAGTCCCTGTGTTT